>NC_081407.1:198733239-198961618 GCF_030272615.1 Cryptomeria japonica | reverse complement strand
GTTGTAGATGCACTAAAAACATTAATTGAAATTTTTTGGCATGACAACACAAGAGTATTGCCCAACCAAAGAGATGTTGTTAGAAGGTGAATTGGGTCTAAAAATCATGAGCCACATGCGAAACACTATTTGGATATGACTCAAACTAAATTTTATGAAATATTTCTTCAAAAGTTTCCTCAAATAAAAATTTCTCAAAATTTTTTTGAAATGGCAAAACCTTTTTATATTAAGATTAATCATGTACGCACCACGTGTTGTTGTAGGATGCATATTGAATTTTCCATGCATTATGATATTTTTCATCATATTTGTTCTACTTTGCACACTAACGATGTTTTGCAGGAATGTAATATACAAGCACCTCCTAAGTCGACAAGAGAATTTATTTCAAGTGTGTTATGTAATAGACATGATGGTTGCATTTATTACAAGATGCCTTGTTTGGAAGGTTCTTGTGCTATATGTGGTGGTTCGCAACGTTACCAAGATGCATACATTTGGAGAGCACACATGAAATTGGTACGAAACTAGTTTCTTTTGGAAAATACAAGACAGTCACATATGGAGTTAAAGATGGAAAAGATTTGAAGAGATGTGAGCTAGTGAAAAATGATATATGTGTAGCTCAATTTATGAAAATGTTTCAAGAGAAACTAGTTTATGAGTACATAATGCATACACATAGAGCTCGATGGTTAGATGAGCAATTCAAGTTGTGTAATGACACAATTCCTCTTGGCACCATTGTCTCTATCATTGATTTCGCTGAAAATTATACACTACAACCTCAAAATGAAGTGCAATCCATGTATTATCACTCTACACAAGTTTCTATTTTTGTACACATAGCATTCATGCATGCAGATGATAGCACAGAGGAGGATAGAAAGGTTGTAAGAGAGTATCACTTCTACATAAGTGATGATTGTACTCATTCATCAGAGTTTGTACAATGATGCTTTAAAGTTTTCTATGGTAGTTTAAGGGAAAGGAACATACGATACAACCGACACTT
Organism: Cryptomeria japonica; assembly: GCF_030272615.1. NCBI lineage: Eukaryota > Viridiplantae > Streptophyta > Pinopsida > Cupressales > Cupressaceae > Cryptomeria > Cryptomeria japonica. Next base: position 198,960,600 of record NC_081407.1, on the reverse strand, counting down.
AATATGGTCAGAAAATTGCACCGCACAATTCAAGAATGCAAGGATGTTTTATTAGCTGACAAGGATGCATGTGACAAGTGGTGTACAACATTTTTGGAATTTCACTGAGGCTGGACATGGTAAGGGAGAGCACGATGGTGCAGGAGCATGTGTGAAAAGAGCCCTAGCCAGGGAAGAACTGAATTACGAAGGTGGTGTTGAGTTGGTAGATGCAGAAACAATTGTGTGATGGTGTAAGTATACAATGGGTCCAAGTAATCCAGGTACGTTATTGGTTCGTAGATAATTTTGGTTGATTACTGAATCTAACATTGAAAACTATCTAGATTGTTGTACAGTTGCAGGATCGAGTGACATGCACTCATTTATGAGTTCAAATTCAAGTTCACTGGTAATTTATACGAGACAGATGGTATGTTTTTGCTCTTCATGCATGTATTGTTTGTGGGAAGAATGTGAATCAGAAGAGTGGGTTGACAAATGGTCTTGTAGACCGTTGGTTCCCATTGATTCATATCAAAATCCCAAAGCACTACAATTGAGCCAGATGGAGACATCACTAGATTTTGACCATGTATCCGACCTAGTGGATTCAGGTGATTTTTTGAGTTAATTTTTTTGCTAGTATTCTTTTTGGTTCATTTTGTTATACATCATACTTTATTTTTGGTATTAATTAACACTTTATAAAATGCAGGTCATGTGTATGCAGTTGTTGCAGAAGAGAACAATAAAGAAGGAACAAATTACTATTTGTGTCGTTGTGTTGAGCCTAAAAGAAAATTGACAACCACAATCATTGACGGAGAGGGTATTGAGTACCCAATAGGGTCTGTTGTTGTGACAGGAACATGGCTTTGGAGATACCCTATCAAGAATTCTGATGTTTGGTTGTTCGAGGACTTTGAAACACACAAACATATTCTTCATTTCTCTAACCTTGTTGTTGCAACAAATATTCATTTGATGAAGTATCGTGGTAGACCTCATAACAAGATTTTATGGAAAGTTCGTGAATCTGACCATGAGGCAATACTTGACACAATACGGATTAGAGCCGATCCTGAAGGCTCACTTGATTGATTCTACGGTTCAGAGTAGAATGATTTTGAGAATTTTGTATAAATCGTCGACGAATTGTTCTATATTCATTTTTTGTATATAAATGCCCATGAGCTGATTTTTACATGTTTAGGGGCATAATTTTGTATATTTAAGTGGCAATGAGTTAATTTGTACATATGTACATGCCAAATTTTGTATATTAAAATGGCGATGAGCTGAATCGCACATATTGTAATGCCAAATTTTGTATAAAAGCCCATGAGATGATTTGTATATTAAAATGGCGATGAGCTGAGTCAAATATATTGTAATGTCAAATTTTGTATAAAATCCCATGAGATTATTTGTAAGACAATTTTTTGTATAATCAAATAGCCAAGAGTTGATTTGACCATATTTAGAGGCAAATTTTTGAATAATATGTGACTATTTTGTGTGTCAATGTTTTGTGACTATGTTTTGAGTATATGTGATGTGTCCCTGGTCAATCATGAGCATTCTTGATTCTTGTATAATCATGGATAATTATTTGAGTCATTATCAGGTCATAGGGGTGATAGATTGAGACTAGACACAATTTGAGCAAAAATTGTCATTGTTGTCAAAAAAATTGTCAAAAAAGTTGTTAAGCAACTTCTACATTGCGTCGGTAGGGTATGACTCTCGACGTTCTTGTGCTTTGGGATGCACGACAGGGGAATGCCTAGCATAAACATGCCCACCGGGACACACTCACGACATCGGTTTGTGCACACGAGGAACAGAATCAATTCTAGCCAATCTTGCAACTTTTCCTTGCAAGCAACTGATGGTTTTTTTAGCAGGCGAAAAAATGCTACTAATTGAAAATGGCTTCGAGTCTTCAAAAACTGAGATAGGCCATTGTAGAGGACCCTCACTCGACCCCATAGGATCAAACAGATCGATCGTATGTGTCGTGGATTGGAAGAAACAGTCTGTCAAATTTTGACATTTCTTTGGACTCAGGGCACTTGAGAGATCGCACCGGTAGGGTATGACTCTCGACGTTCTGGTGCTTTGGGATGCATGACAGGGGCATGCCTAGCGTAAACTTTCCCACCCAGACGTGCTCGCGATGTTGGTTTGTGCACAAGAGGAACAAAATTTGACCATTGCGAGCGTGAGGGTGCTCTCGCACCAAACACATTGTTGTTTAAATTCATATTGTCGATTTTTGTTGTTTATATTCATATTGTTAATTACATATGCAAATATTTATTTAAATTTATAAAAGGGCAGCCACCAAATATAGTGAATACACAATAATTAACTGAATACAAGGAGTTTTGTAGGGTTAATTCAACATTTTAGAAATTTTATCAAATCATATTCCACGATTGCAATGCTTTATATCATATATTTTTGTTGTTTATATTCATATTGTTGATTACATATGCAAATATTCATTTAAATTTATAAAAGGACAACCACAAAATACAATGAATACAAAATAATGAACTCATTACACATTTATTGGATCGAATATCAATATTTATTTATATAAAAAAAGGCATGTCTGCCAAGTCAATACAAGTATTACAAAAATGTGGCATATGCCATGTCCAAATCGATATACAATAAAAATGTAGAATATATCTACACGTATTGGTCATTCTATGACCAAAACTAACACTATATGATCCTAAACTTCTGGTGGATCATCAAAATCAAGCCTCTTCGGCGTAGTACGCGGCTCTGTAGATGGCTGCAAAACCACAATTCAAAAGCCAAGTTAGAATTCTTTTGTAGAAAATAGTTCACAATTAACATCATAACTATGCATTTAACTTTAATTCTTTTGCAATTGAAATGTAGATTACCTCATCGGCTGATCCAGGAGCTAATGTCTTCGCTCTCCTCTCCTTGTCACTCTTAGGAGTTTTCTTGAAGACATACTTAAATTGATCCACGTTATGGCCATACCGCAAAGGAGTCTATTGTAGATTAAATGTATAATTAATACAATGTACTAACATAAATATATCAAAAACACTTAAAAGCTATAATATAGAGAACAATGACGTACCTGTGCCTAATATGCTTCTCCAATGGACTGAGGATGGCTCACCATCGATGTAAAAACTAACGCTATTACCTATACAAAAAATGTACAAAGATTAAATACAATTAATATAATGATAAGTATTGAAGGTTGAAAACAATTAATTTTACATATCAAACAAAAGTGTACCGGATCTTGAGATGCTTCTCTAGTGCAAGGAGGAGGGTTTGCCATTGACGAAATAGGTATGGATATTTCATGTATGAAAAAATTATAAGATTATAATATATCACAAGTTCACATGTACGCATGCATATAATCACGAAATCAAAAAAATAAAGTAGAGATACATACCTCCGCCCTCTCTTGATCCGCGGGCGAATCACGTGCATTCAACATATCCACAAAGCTCAATGGCCGCTGTACATGTAAAATAGACAAAAAATACTAATCAATCTACAAACCCCAAGTAATACTTGATTTCAACATTTTCAAACAATTGTACAACTAAAAATGTGTTCAATTACCTTCCTCACATGTTTTGGCGTCTTCAAGGAATTCTTTTCCTTAGGACAAGCCCTAGACGCGGAGGGGGTACCCTAAAAACACAAAATTAACATGAGATATTGGTACAGATAATAAATTAAACATAATTTTAAAAATCTAAAATGAAATTACTTGCATATTCCATCAAAACAATACATAAAAAGAGTTGTACAAAATATCATACCGTATAGCCTTGTAGGCCAAAATCGATCACTGAGAGCGTGATGTCATCAATCTGGGACATTTCGTCCCCTGTCAACACCTACAAACCAGAAATTGGACCAAGCATTAAAGATAGTTAGTATATCTTGTATTTTTTTGAATTCAAAGTGTACTATTCTATTTTAACATGTTACAAAATTTATACCTCAGGCGTCGAAGTTGCAGCTGTGGTAACTGGGGGAGGTGTATGGGATACCACTGCTGCATCCTGAAATGCATATTATTTGTCTCAATTTAAATCGATGTATAAATGAAAATTCATTTATGTAATTACAAAATTAAAGTGACTGATAAATAAAATGTTATGAATTCAAATCAACACACCTGTGTCTGTGGCTCATGGGCAAACACCATGTCCATCAACTCATCTGTCAACGTGACATCCTCAACTGTGTGAGCCTGACATCTACAACCGCAAATCGTGCATAGATGATATGAGTATCCATCTACACTGGCTGCATCATCTATCCCCGAGCATATCCCTGAGCAACTGACACACATATGCTCGATGAGCTCTCTGTCGCCCTCTAACGGCTCATCATCCAATACAATAGGGTGTGCTAATGATGTCCCATGCTGGATGATGGCACCAATCAATGTTGTGGCCGCCTGAAGAGTCTGTAGCTCCATCGACTCTTTCAGCTCTAATGGGATAGCCTGATGCACCTTGGGTTTGGGTGCTAGGGGGCGGCGACTCTCCGCGGCTAATCGCCTACGGGCTCCAAGTCTATCTTGGGTAGAGCCACCACCTCTACCATGAAACTCTCTCATGTCAAAATAATTTGGATGCACCTCATAATTATTACAAGGTGGATCGTCAAAGACCATCCACCACCTCTGCCAAAAAAGATTCGTCATCTGCACATTGGTACACCAATGTATGGGAAACCTCTTTGCATTAGGAGGTAATGACTGACCAATTTTGGGGTCAACAAAAAGGGCACATATTTGTTGTTTAGAAATATTTTTGTTTTTTACTCCATCGTATGATAGCCCATTGGCATAAAATTGACGACACCTATCCCTAAAGCTTCCCCATTTGGTAATTTCTATGGAAATAGCTATGGCACCACTAGCTAATGTTTCTAGGCTAGTGGCGAGGGATTGATGATGGTCAATTTCAGAAGTTTTCAATTTTACAATCAGTTTATTAATTTTGGATGTTTTTTGCCCTAACTGATTAATTAATTCTTCCTATGTTTCGACTGTGCGATCAAAAGGAGGAATTGGGGGTTGTTCTTGTGTGTTTTCAGGAGGTGCATTTGGTTGTTCTTGTGGGTTTTCAGGAGGTGCATTTGGTTGTTCTTGTTCTGGATTAAAAGAATCTAGTTTTTGAAACAAAAAATGAAAAAACCTAATCAAAATTAATGAAATTAAATTCAAAATGTAAAACAAATTGCATAAACCAGAAAGAAAGACAAAAATAAACAAAAACTAACCTTGATCCATACCCTGGAGGACAAATTTAGCACCCCGTTCGCGGTTTAGGTTAGAAAATGGGAAAAAAACAAAGTAAAAAATGCGCTTTTCGGGTAAATGAGGACCCAGTTTTTTTTTTAAACTTTTTTTTATCAGGCACCGCATACGCGGTTTTACTAGGATTATTAGCGCGTACACGCTCATTTTCCTATAAGCAGCACGTACGCGCTAATTTTCCTAGGTGTAGTGCGTACGCGCTCAGTTTCCTAAACACAGCGCATACGCGCTACCTTTTCTAGGCTCGGGAAGAACAAACCTAAGCGCGTACGCGGGAATTTGAAATTTTAAAACCGCGTACGCGCTGCCTATTTTTCCAAGTTTTTCTGGGGTGTTGTCCACTTTTCTGACCACCATCTTTGTGCACACGCCCTACACTATTGTAGCAAACGGGATGAAAAAACCTTGTTACCCTGGGAGGAGCCCTTGAAGAGTGAAGTTTGTATGAATGCTAGAATCTATTTAGTGGATGGAAGGAAATTCCTGGATGGAATGAGACATGAGAATGTGTGTTTTGCCTTAGTTCCTAGGAAGACCAAGAACCTGGAGCATTAAGAAGAACAACCGGATAAGATAAAGAGTTGTTGACAGAGTATGAAGACATCATTTCAAATAATGTGTCTAATGGATTACCACCTATGAGGAGTATAAGTCATTGCATGGACTTGATTCCTGGAGCTAGTTTGCCTAACAAAGTTGCACATCAATTAACACCAACAGAGAATGAAGATTTGAATAGACAAGTGTAGGAAATGTTGAAGAAAGGTTTGATCAGAGAAAGTCTGAGTCCTTGTGCAGTGCCAGCAGTGTTAGCACCTTAGAAGAACGGAGAATGGAGGTTGTGTACCAATTCCAAAGCAATAAAAAATATCACAATGAAGTATCAGTTTTCTTTACCTAGGATGGATGACATAATGGATTGTTTGAGTGGAGCCAAATACTACACAAAGATAGACCTGGAGAGTGGATATCATCGGATCAGAATCAGAGAAGAAGATGAGTGGAAGAGAGAATTCAAGACAAATGAAGGATTGTATGAATGGTTGGTGATACCTTTTGGGTTGACTAATGCACCGACTACTTTCATGAGATTGATGAATGAGGTGTTGAAGAAATTGTTGGGTAAGTTTGTTATTGTATATTTGGATGACATTCTCATTTTCAGTAAGACAAAAGAGGAGCATTTGTTGCATTTAAGACAAGTTTTGTAGAGGTTAAGAGACGATAAGTTGTTGATAAACCTAAAGAAGTGCACTTTCATGAAAGAAGAGTTAGTCTATTTGGGATTTGTGATATCTGTGGATGGATTGAAGATGGACCCTACGAGGGTAACAGAAATTGTTGAATGGCCTACATCGGAAAGCATTGGAGAGGTAAGATCATTTCATGGATTGGCTAGTTTCTACCGAAAGTTTATCAGGAATTTCAGTTCAGTTTGTAACCCTATGATTGAGACAATGAGGGGAGATAGGAAGGAATTCAAGTGGACAACTAGAGAAAATAAAAGTTTAGAATTGCTGAAGCAAAAAGTGACTGAATAGCCCGTGTTAGCTTTACTAGATTTCAACAAAGTATTTTAAGTGGATTGTGATACAAGTGGGAATGCAATTGGAGCAGTATTAAGTCAGGAAGGGAGAGAAGTAGCTTATTTCAGTGAGAAGTTGAATGATTCCAGGAGGAGATATTCAATGTATGATCAGGAATTTTATGCCATAATTCAAGCATTGAAGAAGTGGAGACATTACCTGTTGCCTAAGGAATTTGTGTTGTATACTAATCATCAAGCCTTATAGTATTTGAATAGTCAGAATAAGTTGAATCAAAGACATATGAGATGGGTAGAATTCTTAGAGAGTTACACCTTTGTGTTGAAGCATAGGAGTAGGAAGTCAAACAAAGTTGTTAATTGATGGGATGGGGTTTGGGATAGACTAGCCTAGTCTATGCTCTTGGATCCTTTCCTTGGATCACCTAGTGTTCTCTACACACCCTAGGGTCTCTAGGACTTCCCTTTGCTTGAGGAATCCCCTCACCATTCCCAATCCACCCACCAATGAGTTGCAATGCTGCTCCTAAGGTCTCACCTACTCATGAGACTCAAAACCCCTTACTATGGCTAATAAGGGCTAATCTTGTTCCACGCCTTCCAAGGTCTTAGCAAGGTTGTTTCAGGTCTATTTCATGGTCTATCTACCCATTCATGTGTAAAGCGGAAAATCACGATCGAACCCTAGTTGCTCTCCCCTCTTCCAACTCCGAGGATAGAGAAGGGAGATTCGCTAGGGTTGATGGTTTTCACTTAGGGGAGAGACTTTACATTCAAAAGAGGGGTTGAAACCCACAAGATCCAATCCCACGCAATGCAAGATTGGATGCTAAATGAATTTCAAGGGTTATGACAGCAAGGCTACCCTCTTTTGTAAAGAATGTGCATAGAAGAATTGAGCTAGAAATGCATGGAAAGTGAGAGAGATTCGCTTATAAACTGAGATAGGGATACAGTATGAAGCTGCAGACCTGGAATTAGCAGTGAAATGTCGATACGGCGCTGTCCTGCAAATTTGAGCAAAAGTTGTCAGGACGATGGCGCCCGGCGCCACGGTCCTCCGAAAAATCCGCGAAACGAAGGGGGATCTGTTCGTCTCTGCACAAGGATTCCAGATCTTCAATTTCAGCCGCGTACCTGCAACCTACACATAGAAAAGCGAAGACGGTTGGGGGGTTAGGGATTAGGGGTTTGCCTTTAGGTCAAACCCCGGTTTTGGAATTAACCAAGAAATGAGCAAGAGCTGTAAATGTAAATGACTGTAAAACAAGTACTAATACCTTGTTCTAAGGATGTTTGTATCCTTATGTGCGAAGGTTTAGATGTTGTATGTTGTATGTTGTAGTAGTATGTTGTATGTAGCATGTAGTATGTGATCTCCTCTTCAATGGTTGAATCCTTGTCTTGAATGTAACACTTAGCCTTGAATGGAGACTTGAAATGATCAATTGCTTGAAGGAATGCTTGAATGCTTGAATGCTTGAGTATAGTTTCCACGCTTTTTCCATCATATCAAATGAAAGAGGAAAATGTAGTTTATATACTTGTCAATTAGGGCTGATAGACTGATTTTCCCGACCTTAGGCCGACCAGGAAAGTTTATTTTCCAAATTGCAAACAAAAAGACCCGAAGTCCAAAGGAGACCGGGCCCAAAATAGGACCCAGGGACCAGGGCGCTGGGCGCCCTGGTCCTGAAGGACCAGGGTGCTGGGCGCTCTAGTCCCACCTCCCGGGACAGCAGGGTGCAAGGAGGTTCAGGCCAGGGTGCTTGAAAAATGCAGTTTTCAGTGTCGTAATCAGGTTTCGGGGTCTCCATTCAGGTTGCGTGTTGCGTTGCCATCGTGAAGACCGAAATGCAGTCGAAATTGCAAGTGTCGCAATTTTAGGATGCTACATCATGATCCCCCAAGAGGTTTCAAGCCTTCAACCCCTTACCGATTTCACTATTTTGTGTTTTTGCCTTCAAATAGGGCTACAAGGATTAGGACCAATTAGGCCTCCTAACAGGTCTTCTAGGGCTTCCTCTCACAAATGATGCATAAACAACCCTATCTCCCAAAAAGGACTACCATTAATTTGGCAAGGACTCATGGATTTTCTAGGTTTTAGGCCTCCAAGTGTCTGTACACTGCCCTAGGTGGATTTTAAGGGTTTTAAGGGTTTTTGTGAGGGTTTTTAGGGTCTGCCTGGGTCACAGTGAGTGTTTTGAGTTTTAGCCACCTTGTTTGGATTGGTGGAGGATCCTCCTTCACACCAATGATGCTTCACTCACTCCTTTGCACCTCCTCCAAAGGACGCACTCTCCACTAACCAACCTTGCTCTCCAAGACCTCTACACCAACAACCATTCCTAACCGGGCACTGTCCAGTCTCGCCTAGGAATGGGTCTTTGCTTGGCCTCCTTGCATCTCCAAGGGCCCTGCTTGCATGGGACTATAGTACAGGGTCTTCACATCCATTTCCCATGGTTTCATGGTGATTCCACAACGAGGAATGGAGTTAAGACTTCATTTTCACAAACCGGTCCAAAACTGGACAGTAAGACTGCAATTTACAAACTATTTACAAACACACTCAATTCGGTAAACAAAAAGCTAATCTAATCACTCAAAATGAAGATATATACACCAAAGAAGACATTTCACACAGGTTTTCTTGCAAATCAATCCATTAGTTTGCTCGGTAACTTCATTCAATCTGACTGGTAACCAACTAACAATCACAGTCAAGCTCTTCTTGCTTGGGTCGTACAATCTCTGACATCCAACCCATTAATTTAGGGTTTGAAAATACTTATACTACCCATACCTCGGTCTGTGTGCCAAAATTTGGGCTCTCCATGCACAACAAGGGTCTATGACCATTTTGGGTGGAAAAGTTGCTTGACAACTTTAAAAAGTTGTCATGCAACTTTTGCATCTTTTGAGCAACTTTGCCATTGTTGCTTTTCATGACTCCTAAGCCTATTTTGGGCTATCCTAAGGACATCAACATTCCAATAAGGCCTAACACACATTCCAAGCACACTCAACCTCTCCTGCACAAGAAATCACAACAAAAACACTAAGGACCTAAAACTAGGACCTAGTCTAGCACACATGAGCTCATGGCTCTTATTCATGTACAATGGCTTCTAAAGAAGCATAACACCAACAAGACAAAGAAAGAGAAAGAGTTTGGAAGGGTGCTCCTACACCATACTTCCCCTCTGCACACAACTAAGAAATAGAAGAAGAGATGAGAGCCGGGTCTATTCCAAGTGTCTTGAACCTACTCTCCTCCACCCACGTAGCTTCAGATATTGCTTGATCTACCCATTTCACTAAGTGCTCCATGTAGACCTGGTGTCTGGTAGACTTCTTCACTCTTGATTCCAAGATCTCCTCTGCTATAGGCTTCTTCACTTGAGGTAAGGTATTTACATCCAAGTCTTGTAATACCTTAGCTTGGTTCTCAGTCTGCTCTGCTATCTCTCCCTTGTACATTACCAAATCAGCAACATTAAAGATTGGTGAAATGGCTAAGTCTGAAGGTAAATCAACCTTACAGGCATTCTCACCATATTTTTCTAGAATTTGACAAGGTCCTACCCTCTTCATCTGCAGTTTGGTAGGCCTACCACTTTGCATCCTATCTTTGCTCAAATGGACCATCACATAGTCACCCACCTTGAACTGAACTTCTCTTCTTTTCTCATTCACTTTGGCTTTCAGGTTTTGAGTGGATTCAAGGATGGCCTTCTTAGCTTGCTCTTGTACTTCCTTGATGGTTTGAGTGAAGTCCTCTACTTGCCCACTCTTCATTTCCAATCTACCAAGGTCTCTTAACTCACATACTCCCCTTGGATGTCTGCCATATACAACCTCAAAAGGACTTCTACCAGTGGTTCTATTCACACTATCATTATATGAATACTCTGCTTGAGGAATGATTAGGTCCCATGTCTGACCATATTCCTTAGTTAGACACCTTAACAAATTGCCTAACACTCTATTGATGACTTCAGTTTGACCATCTGTTTGTGGATGGTAAGCTGAGCTAAATGACAAGTTAGTTCCTATTCTCCTCCATAATGTTTGCCAAAAATGACCCATGAACTTGTTGTCCCTGTCTGAAACAATGCTTAAAGGGAGTCCATGAATCCTAACAATCTCTTTGAAAAAGAGATGTGCAACATAGCTAGCATCATGTGTAGTCTTACATGGTATGAAATTACTCATCTTGGAAAATCTATCTACTACCACATAGATGTTGTCCATACCTATTTTAGTCTTGGGAAGTCCTACTACAAAGTCCATGCTTATACATTCCCAAGGCCTATTAGGGACCGGTAATGGTTGATAAAGACTGGCATTGCTTGATCCCCCTTTTGCTCTTTGGCATACTCCACATTGCTCTACATACCTCTTCACATCTCTTGGCAACTTTGGCCAATAGTAGTACCTCTATACTAAATCTAGGGTCTTATTAATCCCAAACTGTCCACTCAAACTGCCATTATGTTTCTCTTGGATGAGGTTCTCCCTCATAGATCCTCTTGGTACACACAACTGGTTACCCCTGAACAAGAGACCATTTTGGAGAGTGTAATCTGCATACTCACCATGGAAATGGTTCTCAAACTCTTTGCAAACCTTGTAAGATGATGAGAAGTCTTCATCTCCTTCATAGAGGTCTTTGAAACCTTCTATTCCTATGCTCTGCAACTGTAACTCTTGAACAGTCAACAACTTCCTGCTTAATGCATCTACCACCTTATTAAGTTGCCCCTTCTTATGCTTGATGGAGAAGGTGAAGGATTGGAGGTATTCCATCCATTTCAAATTTCTATTGCTTAGCTTCTCTTGAGTGTTGATGTAACTCAATGCCTAATTGTCTGTGAACACTACAAATTCTTTTGGGAGTAGGTAATCCCTCCATTTCTTTAGTGACTGCACTAATGCATACAACTCTAGGTCATAGGCTGAGTACTTCTTCTTTGCTTCATTAAGCTTCTCACTGAAAAATGCCACGGGTCTTCCCTCTTGACTCAATACACCACCTACTACAATTCCACTTGCATCACACTCCAAAGTGAATAGCTTATCAAACATAGGTAGGAGAAGGATAGGTTTTGTGGCTACTTCCTGCTTCAACATTTGAAATGCTTTGTCAGCATGCTCTGTCCATTTAAACTTAGTTTTAAGACCTCCTTTAATGGTTTCAAGGACTAGTGCACATATACCACTGAAATTCATCACAAACTTCCTATAGAATTGAGCTAATCCATGGAAACTTCTAACTTCAGTCCCTGTTTTAGGTGCAGGCCAATTCAAGATTGCCTCCACTTTGCTTGGATCCATCTTCAAGGTTCCCTTAGACACCACAAATCCTAAGTAAACCAGCTCTTGCTTCAAGAAGTCACACTTCTCTAGGTTGATGGATAGCTTCTCCTCGTGCAACCTCTCTAAGACTAACCTCAAATGCTCAAGGTGCTCCTCCTTGGTTCTGCTATAGATGAGAATGTCATCTAAGTATACCACCACAAATATGCCTATGAAATCCTTCAACACCTCATTCATCAACCTCATGAAGGTGCTTGGAGCATTGGTGAGTCCAAATGGCATCACAAGCCATTCATACAATCCTTCTGTGGTTTTGAAAGTAGTCTTCCACTCATCACCCTCCTTAATTCTTATCTAGCTTAGTAAAATACATAGCCCCTCCTAAACAGTCCATTAGATCCTCTATTTTAGGAATAGGAAACCTATACCTTAGGGTAATCCTATTGATTGCTCTTGAGTCAGTGCAAAGTCTCCACTTACCTCCTTTTTTTGATGCTGGCACTACTGGGACTACACATGGGCTGATGCTCTTCTTAATCAGTCCTTGTTCCAATAACTCCTAAACTTGCCTTGGTACCTCCTTATTCTGATCAGGTGTGAGCTTATATACAACCTTGTTAGGTAAGGATGCACTAGGAACAAAGTCTATTTGATGGCTTATAGACCTTCTAGGTGGGAGTGTTGCAGGTGTTCCATCACTCACTATATCCTTATGCTCTTGCAACATTTTCTTTACCTCCTTGGGTACTTCTACCTGCAACTTGTCTTCTTCCTCCTTTGATTTCACAAAGATGGCACACTTCACTATCTCTTCCTCATGTAGCAAGTTCAAAAACTCTTTACCGGTAGCCATTAAGACACTGAGTGTTCTTGAAGTTCCCTCTTCATTCTCTGTCAAAGACTGAATCTTGAAGGTCTTGATGTCCTTCTTAAAGGAAATGGAGTTCTCATCTCCATCATAGATCACCTTCCTATCAAATTGTTAGGGTCTTCCTAGCAATAAGTGACATGCATTAATAGGTAACACATCACAAAGGATCTTATCCTTGTATCCTCCAATAGAAAACTCTACCCAAGTCTATTCATTGACTAGCACACTCTGCTCATGATTCAACCATGTCACCTTGTATGGGTTAGTGTGGGGTATCCTTGTGAGTTTCAACTTCCTAACTGCCTCTTCTAATATGATATTGTCGGTTGAGCCTGAATCAACTATCACCTTGCACACTTTACCATGAATCTTGCATCTCACCCTAAAGAATGCTCTCCTATGCTTAGGTTCATTCATCTCTGGCTGTCTTATCAAGACCCTATTGAACATCAGATTTTCTCCAATCTTTGTTTCAATATGGTCCACTTCAGGTGTCTTGCTTCTTGAAGAGTCTTCATGTGCATAAGCAACCCTCTTTCCATTGTTTGATGATGTAGGCTCATCAGGGCATCTATATGTCGAGTGTCCCAATTGTCCACAATTGTAACACTTCATTGTTGCAAAATAAGAGTTACTTCTGCCGGTACCTCTGCCCCTATTTGGACCACCTTGTGTACCTCTTCCTCTAGAATGTCCTCCTCTGAGATTGGCTTCACTGCCATGCTCAGTCAACTTGGCTTCTCCTTGGGTCCTCTACTCATTTGTCTTTCTTTGGTAACCACCTCAGTGGTTCACTTGATCTCTACCTCTGCCTCTACCCCTGCTATTGGAGTCTCCTTTCCTTTTGTTCCTCTATTCTACATTGGCAGCAAGCTGATGACACTTCTGGATAGTAGTTGGAGTCCATAAGCTTATCTCCTCTTGAATGTTCTACTTTAGGCCGCTTAGATACCTAGCCACCTTAATGGATTCATCTTCTTGGACTTTGGACCTAAGACATAGCTTTTGAAACTCCTCTATGTAGGAGGCCACATCAAGATCCTTCTGCTTCAATCCTTGTCTCTTCTTATGAAGTTGGACTTCATAATCCTTTGGTAAGTAGTTCTCCTAGATCTTACCCACCACAGCCTTCCAATTGGCAATAGGTAGCTTCCCCATACTAACTCTTTCTTCTTCCAAGTACTTCCACCATGTCAAAGTTACTCCCCTTAATCTTGATTTGGAAACTTTAACCTTCTAAGCCTCTGTCACTCCTTCACACTCAAAGTGGTTTTCCATGCCCTCAATCCATTCCATAACAATGTCTATGTCCATTCTTCCACTAAAATGTGGCAATCCTTCAAAAGCCTTGGTGTTCAAAGCCTTAATAGCTTTCACAAATGGCTCTTCATTGAACAAGGGATCAGGTTCAGGGATAATGTCATCTATGTCTATAGTCTTCTTGCCTTTACCCTTGGTGTCTTCATCCCAAGGTCCTTGTGTCCTCTGATCCACCACTTCCTACAGTTTATCCCTCGTCTCACTCACAGCTTCTTCAAGGAGTCTATTTTTCTCCTTCTATTCTTCCACCTCTCTAGCCAGCTCTGCATTAGTGACCATTCTGCTCTCCCCTACTGATTCACCAGTATATAGAGACATACATAGTCCAACAAGTCTTTAACTTTCTCTGATACCAATCTGATGGGATGGGGTTTGGGATAGACTAGCCTAGTCTATGCTCTTGGATCCTTTCCTTGGATCACCTGGTGTTCTTTACATGCCCTAGGGTCTCTAGGACTTCCCTTTGCTTGAGGAATCCCCTCACCATGCCCAATCCACCCACCAATCAGTTGCAATGTTGCTCCTAAGGTCTCACCTACTCATGAGACTCAAAACTCCTTACTATGGCTAATAAGGGCTAATCTTGTTCCATGCCTTCCAAGGTCTTAGCAAGATTGTTTCAGGTCTATTTCATGGTCTATCCACCCATTCATGAGCCCCCAAGAGGTTTCAAGCCTTCAACCCCTTACCGATTTCACTATTTTGTGTTTTTGCCTTCAAATAGGGCTACAAGGATTAGGACCAATTAGGCCTCCTAAATGGTCTTCTAGTCTCACAAACGATGGACAAAAAACCCTATCTCCGAAAAAGGATTGCCATTCATTTGGCAAGGACTCATGGATTTTCTAGGTTTTAGGCCTCCAAGTGTCCGTACACTGTCCTAGGTGGATTTTAAGGGTTTTAAGGGTTTTTGTGAGGGCTTTTAGGGTCTGCCTGGGTCACAGTGAATGTTTTGAGTTTTAGCCACCTTGTTTGGATTGGTGGAGGCTCCTCCTTCACACCAATGATGCTTCACTCACTCCTCTACACCTCCTTCAAGGTATGCACTCTCTACTAACCAACCTTGCTCTCCAAGACCTCTACACCAACAACCATTCCTAACTGGGCACTGTCCAGTCTCGCCTAGGAATGGGTCTTTTCTTGGCCTCCTTGCATTTCCAAGAGCCCTGCTTGCATGGGACTATAGTACAGGGTCTTCACATCCATTCCCCATGGTTTCATGGTGATTCCACAAAGGGGAATGGAGTTAAGACTTCATTTTCACAAACCGGTCCAAAGCTAGACAGTAAGACTGTAATTTACAAACTATTTACAAACACACTCAATCCGGTAAACAAAAAGATAATCTAATCACTCACAATGAAGATATATACACCAAAGAAGACATTTCACACAGGTTTTCTCGCAAATCAATCCATTAGTTTGCTCAGTAACTACATTCAATCTGACTGGTAACCAACTAACAATCACAGTCAAGCTCTTCTTGCTTGGGCCGTACAATCTCTGACATCCAACCCATTAATTTAGGGTTTGCAAATACTTATACTACCCATACCTCAGTTGGTGTGCCAAAATTAGGGCTCTCCACGCACAACAAGGGTCTATGACCATTTTGGGTGGAAAAGTTGCTTGACAACTTTAAAAAGTTGTCATGCAACTTTTGCATCTTTTGAGCAACTTTGTCATTGTTTCTTTTCATGACTCCTAAGCCTATTTTGGGCTATCCTAAGGACATCAACATGCCAATAAGGCCTAACACACATTCTAGGCACACTCAACCTCTCCTGCACAAGAAATCACAACAAAAACACTAAGGACCTAAATCTAGGACCTAGTCTAGCACACATGAGCTCATGGCTCTTATTCATGTACAATGGCTTCTAAAGAAGCATAACACCAACAAGAAAAAGAAAGAGAAAGAGTTTGGAAGGGTGCTCCTGCACCATTAATGCATTAAATAGAAGGAGGAATCTAATGACAAAGATGAGAGTGACAGTATCAGGATTTGAGGAGTTCAAGACCTTGTATGATGATGACTCGAATTTTGCAGAACCTTGGAAAGCATGTAGAGCGTCGATTATTGTAGAAAGAAGCAAATGGTTGGATTATTTCATTCAGGATGGGATGTTATTCAGAGGAGTTCAGCTATGTATACCTAAAAGTTCTATGAGAGTGAATCTAATAAAGGAGAAGCATAGTGGAGGATTATCCGGACACTTTGGTGTTGACAAAATAGTAGCATTGGTGAGTGAACACTACTTTTGGCCTCAGATTTATAAGGATGTTAGGAAATTTGTACAGAGTTGTAGAGTTTGTCAAGTTGCAAAAGGTAGTAGTCAGAATGTGGGATTGTATACACCTTTGACAGTACCAGAGAAACCTTGGGAAGACATAAGCATTAATTTTATACTTGGATTGCCTAACACACAGAGAAGGAATGCTTATATATTTATGGTGGTGGATAGATTCTTGAAGATGGCTCATTTCATACCTTGTAAGAAGACATCAGATGCAATACATGTAGCTGACTTATTTTTCAAGTAGTGAGAATACATGGATTACCTAAGAGCATAGTTTCATATAGAGACACGAAGTTTGTTGGTTATTTTTGGAGAATGCTTTGGAAGAAGATGAAGACAGATTTGAAATGTAGTTCTACTTTTCACCCACAAACTGATGGATAGACAGAGGTAGTAAACAAGAGCTTGGGAAATTTGTTGAGATGCTTAGTTGGAGAGAAAAGCGGAAGTTGGGATTTGATTATTGCACAAGAAGAATTTTCCTACAATAATTAAGTGAACAAGAGTACTAGAAGAACACCTTTTGAGATTGTTACCGAAGCACACTCTAGAGGTGTATCAGAATTGAGAGATATCAGTAATGAAGACAAGTGGAGTGCAGAGGCAAAAGAATTTGCAGATCACATGAAGGCTTTACATATTCAGGTTAAGAAGCATTTGGAGGATATGAACAACAAATATAAGGAGAAAGCAAATTAGAAGAGAAGACATAAGGATTTTGACGTTGGTGATGAAGTGATGGTGTATTTGAGAAAAGAAATATTTCCAGTTGGAACCTATAACAATTTGCAAATGAGGAAGTTTATACCTTGCAATATCTTGAGGAAATTCAGTTCTGGAAATACATATGAAGTAGAATTACCGAATAGTTTGATTATTTCACCTATATTCAACATTGCAAATTTGCATCAGTGTAATGAATCAAAAATTAGTGAAGATGGTATTGCTTGGAGAAACAATTGCCTCGGAAGGAACCAAAGTAGATTGAAGACATTTTGGACAGTATGATTGGGCATAGTACTTGGAGCAATCAGTACAAGGAGTATCTTGTGAAGTGGAAGGACATACCAGTTGAAGATTCATCTTGGATTTCTCAGGTAGAAGTGGACCGCCTTGGTTTTCCTCTGACCCTGGAAAAGTCAGGGACTCATTTTTTCAACAACCTCAGATGTCTAATACAAGAGCATCCCTAGTTCTTGGCAATCTTGCATCAACCAAAAACATTTCCTTTCCAGTTTGTTTTCGATTCTACAGTTTCAACACTTCTTTTTACATTTTATTGCATTTTCTCACTGGATCTTGCGGAGTTGGACTTTTCTTGAGGAAATGATCATATTCCTTATTCTTAAACCGCATAGCATTTGGATCATTTACTAACAAGTTATTGCTTCCAGATTCTGAGACAATTTTTTGGCCCCAGAATCGCTTGGACCTATTTGATATTGGTGAATCTTGTGGATCCTATATGTAGCTTATGGAGCCCCAGTTAATTGATTCTAATGTTCCTTGGCATGTGGCCTGTTGTCCTCAAAATCCGATTCCCTTCAATGTCCTTAGAGTATTATGGTTTAAACTGGGTACAGAAGAGATATCAAAAGATAAGGAAATCTCAGAGACAACATATGACAAGGTTTGATTAAACCTTCTACACTTCAGGCATCCTTGGAGCCCAGGCGGGTATACCTTCGTGAAGTAACTTCACCATTTAAACAATAAATCCACAGCAAACCAGTCCAGAAAACCAATGAATTTACTCACCTTGAAATCAACTGAAAACAAAGAATGGAACAATACTGAACTTCAGCATTTTTGATCAACAAAGCATGCAACAAATAGCTTCGATTAATACCAGTGCTTTATCCAAGGCTACAGAGTCATTTAAACTCAAATAAAACTCCTGAAACAGAATATCTTTATGCCTCCCATCAGCTTGGTTTCCACTAATCCTTGCATATGCCTAACACTTACAAGAATTCAATCACTTCAAACTAAACTATGGTCCTCAAAATTCAAAGTTCATTCCAAAGAATTCACTGGTGTGAGTGATCCTGCATATTTAATTTCCTTCCTAAAAAGAAAAGCTAAAAAACACTCATACTGAGATTGCTTTGCAATTTCAATCAAACAGAAAAATCCTGGATTGTTCAGAATGAAATCAGTAAATCAAATTGTGAACAAACTTGAAGACAACACAGAGTTTTACTCAAAACCGATGGCCTGTATATTGATATTCATTTGAAGAGATTTTACAAAAGTTCTATTTCTCCATTAAACTTTGAAAAGCTCAGATAATTTTCTGCAGCGTTTTCTTACAAAATTTTGTGATCCCTTTCCCTCTAGTCCTGGTATCCATTTATAACAACATGGATGCACAAAGCTTCGGACTTCTCGAGGAGAGTTTGTTACAATTACTTACAAAATTGATGTGATTAAAATTTTTACGTAAAGCAGTTATGCGCTCTTTTCAGCCTCTGCAGTCTGTTCAACAAGTTGTTCAGTTGCAACCTCTTATGGCTTTTCAGGGGCGCTCTCCAACTGCTCCGGATCATGGGTGGAATATTTAACTCCCCACTCATTGTATGTCTCTTCTGTCGGCCATGAAAAACTAATCACATCATTTTTAACTTTAGTCAACCTTTTCCAAGAATTTCTCAGTTTGTTGACTTCTGAGTTAAGAAAACTATAATGTGATTTAATTCTTTCTATTTCCTGTATGGTTATAACAAAGAAAGAGGTATCATCAAGATCGATGATTCCCTTGACCCTTGCTGACAACTTGGCTTTTATCTCATTAAGCCATATTTGCTTATCTTTCAGCTGATCCGGATTGGCAAAAATTCCTGGGAGCAACTCAAAAACCTGATCAGTGTATTCCTTCTTACATAAATTGACCTTCCTATCCACATTGTCTACATCTGCAGCCAATTGCATTAAAACTTTAGCAACATCAGAGGTAGATTTTATAATGGGATTGGCCCTTGCTTCATCACAGGAAACACACATGAACTCTAAATCTTGCTTCCTAGGCCTCCATCTGTCAAAAATGGGTGTCAAAATGGCCTTATCTCTCCTTAATTCATTCCATATCTCCATGACCTTTCCCACACTATTGTGAAGCAGTGAGGCATTTATAGTATCTGCAAAACTGGAGATTGTGGCTTTTATTTTCTCCTCATACTTCCCTGCATAAAAGGCCTGAGCTTGCTTTAGGTTCTCCAATTCTTGGGGAGTTATCTCAATCATTTGGGAGCTGGAAGGCGCAGGAGATGGTGGGAGCTCAATAATGGGGCTAGTAGGTGGAGGTCTTGCAGGAGAAGAGGCAATCATCAATGTTGAAGACTCACCTTGTTGGTGTTGTCCCATCAGCTGGCTCTGCAATTTGGCAATGATGCTATCCTTGCCTCTTACCTCCTCCTTGGCACTGTCATGGGCCTTCAAAACTGTTTCCAATTTAATCTGGAGGGCCCCCTTTTCTTTGGCTTCCTTCTCAGCCACTGCAACACTAAATTTTGCAGTTTCTAGCACAGTGCTAGCAGCCTCTACTACCCCTGTACTCTGTACTCTTTTGACCATCAATCCACCAAGGTGACTTGACCCTGAAGTGTCTTTACCTTTCTTGTCCTCATTTCTTTTGAGGGACCACATAACTAGTGCAGCATTGTCCTTACTGAATGTAACCCCTTCCATGGGTTTAGTCTCTTTTCTTACTACATCTAGCACCAGAGCATCAACAATATTTCATTCTGGTAAAATGAGCACTCCAGCTTGTGCTACTAGATCCCTTCCCTGTTCAGGAGTGATGGTTTTGAATTCTTCCATCATCTCCTATTTTATTTCTTCTTCCACTGAGGCTGGATCTTTGTTAGGCTGCTCTGCCTTTCTTGTTTCACATCTAGCATTATATGTATCTATATGCTGCTTCCAGAGAAATTGCATGAATGCTTCAGATGTGACAAAGTTATCATCAGCTAAAAAGGCACTACTGGCCTTCTTTATCTCAGGATCCCACTCCTGGCCCTTAAGTTTAGTTGAGGTGATGTCCATTTGTGCTTCAGTGGGCTCTTCTGGCATCCCTTCTTCCACTTCATCATAAGTGTATGCAATTTCCCCCAAGCTGCCCAACTGCGAGAGGTATTCAGTTGTTGCTTGTTCATCTCCTATGTGGATAGGGGATTGGGATGGGGAATACAAGGGTGTATTTGATTGCACTTCCTTCCACACCCTTTGCTTCTTGGGGTTATCCTGGATGTCAATGACATCTTGCACCTTCCTCTTTCCTTTGGATGAAGAGGGCTCCCCTGTTGTAGGCACCAGCACACTGTAACCTGATTTCTTATGCAGGGTGTAGTCACCAGGAGGGATTGCTTTAGTGGAAGCTGACTTGGCCAAAATCATTCTAGCCTTTTCAGGGTTGCTCTTATTTACAGCTTCCCTCTTTTCCTTTAGTGTTTGCATCACATCTTCGAAGCAAACAATCAAAAAATTTATTTTTTCTTCCAATGGGAAGAAGCTAGACAATGGGTCATAGCTAGCATCAAATTGATGCACAAAATCCAAGGCTTTCTTGTAAGCCACCCATTTTTCTTTCCTCAACTCCTGTTCATCTAAATCAAATTCATTCCTGATGAGGTCTTCAGGAAAGTGGAATTGATGAGGCCTACCTCTGCATGCTACCTTCTTCCTGAACACTCCATTGTAGAAGTCCTCTGGATCAGCACATCTGGACACTACAGTGGATAAATGGTAGGGTTTGAGGAAATCCTCAAAACAATTCTAGCCTCCCTTTGTAATTACAAATTGGTGGGCTATTGTAGCTACAGGGAAAATAGTCCCTTTACCTCTGCATGTTAGCTCTACCTCTTGTAGGCCACCAATTTGTCTAAGGATCTCAGCTATTCCCACTTTGAGAGGGACCTGGTATGGTAACAAAAATGGGGTGCCTCTGAAACCAAAAACTCTGAAAACTGTGGAGACTGGATATAGGTACATGTCACCCCAATTATGAACAATTTTGATGTTATCTGCGAATTCTTTTGGCCTTAGGAATTCCAGAAGAACCTTGGGGACTCTTGGGTTATCAGAGCAAAGGAGAGTCCTTATTTTGGATGCAAAATATTTATCGAACTTTAGGAAACTAGCATCCTCTCTGTCCCATGACAACACAGTGCTCCACAGTTGTACTGGCATCTTCTCTCCTTCCTTCTCTTTTACCAGGTCCATTCCACTGGCGAAATAATCACCACCTTTGAAGAGGAAAAGGTGCATCAAGAGTGAGTACCATCCGAATGGCCTATCCACCTTCCCATTTTTTATTCCTATCAACCCTCCATGGATAGCATCGGCAATATAAGAAGCATAATCAAATGTGATAGCAAGAGAAGGATTCAAAATCTGAACAATCATTAACAAGTAATGATTTGGCATATTTGCTTCAGCATCCTCTCCTAGAACTTGGCAAAGTGCCCAATACATGCCTTTAGCCCTTAAGGTAAACATACTCAATGAAAAAGGCTCTTGTGTGTTGGGCCCTACAACTGCTAACCCTCCTATTTTTAGGAAAAGTTCTTTAAGAGGCCCATTCCTAAGATGACTCCTTTGTGCACTGTACACTTGGTCTAATTGTGTGAAATTTATGGGTTCCAGGAAGTTTGTGAACTCATTGAGCCCAAACGCTGTTCTCAATTCCTCTGCCTTGATTTCCACAAGGGTTTTTCCATTAACATCTCGGATGCATCTCGTGACTGAATCATAGTTCAATGCCATTTGGGTTAACAAGTCTGTATCCATGAACACCCCTGGGACTACCAATTTCCCGACATCTAGTTCCCAAATGCTATTTTGAGGAGCAGGAGAATTCCTCATCCCAAATCCGACTCTGAACAGCCCCAACCCAGACAGCCCAACCTGTGGGTCTCTTAACCAATTACCTTTTTCATATAATCCTTCTCCTATCTTCAGACGGGAAGCCCTGGGCACTAACTCTTTGGCCTTTGATGCCTGGTTAGTTGACAAAGTCAACTGTTCTAAAAAATCATCACATACACTTCTTTCTAGATAATCAACCTTGCCAGAAAATTCCCTTTTAGGAGCCATTGGAAAATACAAGAAAATGAATACACTCTTAAACAATCCTGCAATACGAGAATGATTTTATCTAAAAGCCACACAAGAATTGCTTCAAAACATGAGAGAACCTGATGCTTGCTTGAAGGAAATTGCTCTGCAACTGAACTGCTTGCTCTGTTTCAGAAAAGGATAACTCTACGTCTGCTCTTCTGCAAAAATCTTTTAAAAGATATCCTTACTTGGTTGTTAGGAAATCAAATGCTTGTACTCTGGGCCTTAACTATAACATTGATTCCGCATGCTTCGGCCGTCCCTTCAAAATCGAATTCATACGAGAATTCATATTTTAGCTCCAACAGGTCGCAACCTTCCTGCAAGTGTCTCACTGTTAATTTCATTTTTACGGCTTTGTCTTTAGTCTGGGTCCCGTTATTCTATTGGCTACATAATACCACGCGGCATCCGACCATTGGCTTAGAAAATCCCTTCGCATTCCATTTTGATACTGGCCGAATGCCTCCCTTTATACTGTGACGGGCCCACATTTTTCCCTTTTGGCCATGTCATCATCATGACACGTGGACGGCCCTCGTTAACTCTCGCTATTTCGCGGGCTTAAAGGGTGAGCACTTTACCCTTGCGAAATAGCGCGGGCCATTGGATCATCCTTTAAGTTGATCACTAATTAATCCTTTGAAAAGGTTCTCAGGAATGGTGGGCCCACTGAGTCGTCACTAACACCTGGCACCTAGTCACCTGCTGCGCTGATTTGTCACTCTGTCACTTGCCAGAAGAAAAACCATGGGGGCTCCACTTTCGTTTCAACAGGTCTATCTCCCACGTCATCATCAAGACACGTGGACGACTGACACTCATTCTCACTATTTTGCGGCCTTAAAGGGTGAGCACTTTACCCTTGCGAAATAGCGCCGACCGTCAGATCATCTCTGCAGTCGATCAGTATTTAACCCTTCGAAAAGGCTCTCAGAAATGGTGGGCCCACGGACACGTCACGGACATATGGCGCCTTGTCACTTTCGGAGCTGACTTGTCAATTTCTCATTTGTCAAGCAGGAACCATAGGGACCCACAGTTTCCTTTTAGACCGCGTGTCATCAAGACACGTGGACGGTCCTTGTTCATTTTCGCTATTTCGCGGCCTTAAGAAGTGAGCACTTTACCCTTGCGAAATAGCGCGGGCCGTTAGATCATATTTCAAATTGATCAGCATTTAAACCCTTTTAAAGGTTTATAGAAGAGGCGGACCCGCGGACACGTAATGGACACCTGGCGCCTTGTCACTTTCGGATCTGACTTGTCATTCTGTCATTTGCTGGAAGGAGCCACGGGGTCTCAATAAATTGTTAAGAGCTGTCCCTGCCAGGTCATCTCCACCTGCGACCCGACTCATCTTTGAGGCCCACTTTTGAACCTTTAATCCTGACCCGCTAACTGTGGTGACTTGTGGCACGTGCTACCTTTTAATACGCCAGAAGAAAACCACGGGGGCCCCACTTTCTTTGACAGCCACATCCTTTACTTCCTCCGTCATGACACATGGACGGCTGACATTCATTCTCGCTATTTCGTGGCCTTAAAGGGGAAGCATTTTACCTTTGCAAAATAGCGCCAACCGTCGGATCCTTTCTCAAGTTGATCGACGTTTGCTGGGCCCGACACTTTAGAACGAAATAATACAAGGCGAATTTTTTTCAAATAATCAACGTAACCGCCTAGGTTAATAACAAGGGGGGACACTTCCTACGACCCCACGACCCATGACCTAAGTGAAATAAAGTAACGGCAAAATAGAAACCAGAGGGTTTAAAATAAAAAGATAAGGTCTAAAACTTAAAAAACCCTTAAACCCTCTAGGTTTAGAATAAAGCTGAAGCACTTGGGACTACACCCTATTCGAAAATTTTCAAGGTACCACAGCCAATTATGGGGAAAGAAGAACCCAATTTTAAAACAGTGATAACATGGCCAACCTTCCCTTTGTTTCGCACTTCATCCTTTGGATTTTTTGGAGGAATCTCTTTGGCGGAGGCCGACCTAGTGTTTTACACGTTTGATCTTGTTCTTTTCCTTTTGGGCCAACCGGATCCCTCTAGACTATATACATCATTGTAATTGAGCATTATAATTCATTCCAGAGAAGTTAGAAGATAGATCTTAAGATTTAGAGTCTGGAGTTGACCAATTCTGTAATTGAGCATGTATGCAGTAGGCCAATGAGTTGAATCTTGTAACCCAGATGTTACTGGTTATCTGTAATCAATTTTTATGATTTAATTCATTCAGTTATGCATTTCCTCAATCATATCCTCATGTTTCTATTGTGTTTAATCTTGTTGCCTGGTCCAGATTGATCTCTTTGAGGTCCGTCCTAATCGGTGACTACACCAACATATGATACTATAAATAGTCTAGATGGAGATAGCGGACATACACCTACATATACTCCTAATAATATATACATTAGTATGAATTATGAGATATTTAGTAGTACATTATGGACTATGTTTTTTTTCAATACTCTTGCAAGTGAACATATTTTTCTCATATTAATTGTATGTCTACACGTGGGTAGTTAAATTTTGTCATAACCTGTAGTATATAGAGAAAAGTAGAGAGTAAATAACTTGGCATGTACTTCAATTAAGACAAGTAGGTACTCCAAAAATGCATGATCTTTTAAGTGTTTATCATTTTATAGTTTTATACATAAGACTAACGACTAACATTTTGGTTCTACTCTCAACACTCTTTCAAAATTTGTATGCTACTTTGTAAGTATGGTTTGGTAGGTTACATTCCTTTAATTCCACCATTAGTGTTCAAAAAAGTAGAAAAAATTGTAAACAAGGAGGTACTTAAAAGAATAAATATTTGAGAATGACACAAGAAGAAACTTTTAATCTATTATACAAAGAACTTTGGGTTAAATTACCATAACAACTCTTCAATTGGCTTGTGGCTCATTTGAAAAAGTGTGTGAAGGTATTAGGGTCAAGTAGAGTGGACACCATTTAGATGTGTATAGTGTCTATGCATTGTAAAAGGTACTATATAAAGATATATATGCTATAATTTCAATTTTTAACATTTAATTTGGCTAATAAGTCATTACAAAATTTTATCACCCTAGCAAGATTGAAGGTGTGGTAAATATCTTTATGGGTGAATATGTTTCTTGTTTGATGA
This sequence comes from Cryptomeria japonica, assembly GCF_030272615.1. Classification (NCBI taxonomy): domain Eukaryota; kingdom Viridiplantae; phylum Streptophyta; class Pinopsida; order Cupressales; family Cupressaceae; genus Cryptomeria; species Cryptomeria japonica. The sequence goes on along the minus strand of NC_081407.1, from coordinate 198,934,633 downwards.
AGGGAACTTCACCCAACACTCGCACATAGCACAAAAACAAATATTAACAGAAAAAATGCAAGAATGAAAACAACTCACTTTTAGTTTATTCAATAAAATGGAATTATATCTATTTAGAAATAGAATGTTGTAGCCATATGGGCTTAACTCATTACAAAGAAAAATCAACTCTCTAAGAAAACCCAACAATTTGGAGCCACAATATACATTAATGGAGTTGAATTTTGTAACCCCCACTCACCTCTTTATTTGACACCAGTAATTTCTTTAAATTGTTCTAGAAAGTGTAACTTCACTTTTTGCCCAACTATTCATTTTCCAGCCTAAAAATATTTTTCATTTCAAAGTTGAATTTTGATAGTACAACTTCTAGGAGTTATAATATGACTCCAATGTGTCTAATTTTCTATTATAATATATTGTTGGAAATCTCACAAAGAGATCTACAACAATAAATTGATTTAAAAATCATTTTGTCCATTTTTCCATCTTTAAAGAGGCTTCTAAGGGACTCATTTTTAAGTCTAAAACTTGATAAAAAAGATTTATGAGATGGAAACTCCAATATTTCCCAAACAAAACAACAATATTGTGATAATTTTTTCACCATTCTCTTTGTTTTTTAATTCTACTCCTTGGGGTAATTTTTTATATCCATACATGCCTACATAGGGAAACTTACTAAAAATAATAGGTGATAATTTTTGGCCTTTTTAGACTTTTGACTATCCTACATGTCACAAGTGTCATCATGCTCTCCAAAACAACCAAATAAACCTACAAATAAAAGGAATTTTTTTGGGGTGATGAATATTTACACCATTGGATGCTCTTACATCATTATTAAGGAATGTATTGGATTCTTCATCATGGAGTATGTTGGTTCCCAAAACCACAGATTGGAAATCATATAGTATTGACACTTCTCTTAATGACTTCTCAATCAATCTTGGCCAACGAATGGGAAGGATTGCTAAATCAAATTCCCCTGCACTTTAGGCTTCGCGTGGGTGAACCTATACCTGAAACCTAAATCTGTAGGTTAAAGGTTTTTATATAGCGAATTTTAAAAGAACTAGTAATTTTTAAGATGGCAATGTTTCTTAACTTCTACCTGGTTATAATACTTGCTTATTGAAGACTGAGAAATGCTTATTTATAAATGAAGGATTGTAAAAGATATGCTTATATGAATTTAAAGTATGCTTCCTTTAATGAAGATTGCTCTGAAAATACCATATTCAATTTCATCAAATCAACAAAAGACCAGTGCCTTCATCCCTAATTAATTTCACACCACTTAAATTGAGAAATCCTATGTATAACCCTGGAGATAGTTTTGATAACTTGTTCATATAACAAGACCATCACTTCAAAGGCATCTATATGAGTTGTAATAAGAATACAATATACATTTTAGTCTTATTGAATTTAACTTTTCTCTGAAAAACCAATAAGACAATCTGAAGTTTGCCAATCAACCCTTCAAACTGATATTCAAAATGAAAAATAATCTGAATCACAGGTACATAAGATAGCACATCAAATTAATCTAATTAAATAGATTTATCACAAGGAATTGATCAACCAATTGAAAAGGTAGATACCATCAGAGATAAAGAAATACTTGATTTTTTATATTGAGAATGAAAGATGAAATCAGTTGGTCTCAACACGTATTGTCTTCCTCCAACTTAGTATTTCCAGAAACAACTTGCATAAGTACTACATAGGATATTGTCTTGACAAAGTAATAGAAAAATGAATGCTTATCCCCCTTTTTGCTTTCCAGAAAGATCCCCTATATATAAATGAGGATTCAGTTCCATGATGAAAAGGCATACCCCTTCATTTGGAATCCCACTAACTAAACCTAACTAAAAATTAAAAACTAAATAACTAAAACTAACTTAATTACTGGACCCATTACATAAAAGCACTTGAAAACAACAGTTTAAAATATTTGAAAATAATTTTAATCTTCAAGGATCTCGCCACATTTTTTAATATGCTCCAAGTATTCTTCTGATTTGTAGGTGTTTGCATCTTGTATCAGGTTCCTAACAACGATCTCCCATGTGATGAACTTTTCCATCTGTTTCATAGTCCCTTTTAATTCAACACCATCAATCAGAGCAATATCGAGGGCAACATTGAGAAGACTTCGGCATTCTGAGATCCATTTATCCATGTCTTTAATCTCTCCATTCTGATCAATCAACTATGGGAAACCATGTTAAACTATTTGTTTACATTCATCGTATTCATATTGTAACTATTCATCAAATTCATTGTGTTTTGTCAACAATCTTTTTATCTTTTCAATTTCTTTGGATTCTGCTTTGGCCATTGTCCTATCATGCAATTTAGTTCCCAATCTATTTTGAATCCTGTTATGCGAAATTGCATTATCCACATTCTTCTAAAAAACCATCCAGAATTCTTCCAGAACACCTTGTAGGGTCTCAGATCTTTTGGTTAGAAATACAAAGGCAGTATCTGCTCTTACAATTTGCATTTGTCTAAGTATCTTTTTATTTTCTTGTTGTAGCTCCTCGCACTTTTTCTTCCATTGTGAGTTATCAGGAGAAAGAACCATTGGTATTGGTTATCCACTTCTTCTTAGTGTTTCTTCATATAGTCCTTTATATTGGTCTCTTTCTCTTACTATCCTGATCATTTGTGCCCTGTTGAATTTTGAAACATCAACTCCAATATCTGCAGAAATAATAGGGTCAATCTCCCCAACCTTAAGATTCATCATATGGCCAAAATCTTTATCAACATCAATAATTTTAGGCCTTTTATTAGGGGGTTACAAAGCCCATAACCGTAGAGCTTCTTCATCTTGATCAAACCGTGACACAATAAATACATCATTTACACCCTGTACATCTAATTTAAATTTCTTATTTTCTGAATGCAGCAAACTATCAAAATAAAAGAAGCACTAAGATCCCATCCAAGGAACAAAATCACTCCAGCCTCTGCAAGCAATTGTTTTCCCTTTGAGGGGTCATTGTGACCAATTCAACATCTATTTCCTCTTTCAACCTCCTCAACAATTCGGCTTCATTTTCTAGTGTGATGTTGGGAATGGAATCCCTCAATTTCTTTCCCTTGCAATTGTATAGAAATGATTTGAATTCCTTTGATTTAATAAAAACATTATCTACAACAAAGGTAGAATATTCTTCCAACTTGGAATCAACATGAATCTGTAATCTTGTCACAATTTGTTCCTACACATTGGGCTCCTCTTCCTTCTTTGGTACTTGATACCTAGAGATGGCTACACTCTCATCAGATTCACTTTCTACTTCTTCCTCCTCAGTCCCAATTTCCTGTAATTTTTGTTTCTTTTCTGCCAATTCCCTATTTAGTTTATCAATTACTTCTTGGGCTTCTGCATCTTCCATATTTCTGAAAATATCTTTTCCCTCCAGACTTGAGTGCAGATAATCTCCCAAGTTTTGCCTCTTCTTGCAAGAATGTATATAACCTTCAGGATCATAATTTTTCCTAGCATAGTGCTCAAACAAGTTATATTCTTCCATTGATTTTCTATCAATGATTTCATAGGCTTTTGTGGACACAATTGAAAAATCACCAAAACTCAGTGTTCCAGGCATGGAATCTTGTTTGTGTTGATCAACAAAATGCTTAGCATTTGACACACTTAATTGTCGTACAATCTCTAAATAGGCGATCATGTATGGGACTAATTTGGGCAGCATATAAGGGCTTCCTTCAAATCCAAATATTCTGAAACATGTGAAATCTTTATTTACAAACCAGTCTCCCCAATTGTGGTCAACAATTTTCCTGTCATCAAAGTCCTTAGGCCTTAAGAATCTCTTAATTTCCTTCTTAGAAATAGATCCTTCACAAGGAACTCCATATATTTTGTACAACGGTTTTACTATGAGCTCTTCAAACTTAATGTAATTGGATCTCATATATCAAGAATCCCAAAGAGATGCCCACATTTGCACAGGTTGTTCCTCACCTTCCTTGTTCCTTGTATTTAATTTCATATCTTCTGGCCATAAACCACTTGTATGTTCGTAAATCAATATCAAATGCATTAGTAGTGAGTAGAATTTGAAAGTAGGGTTCTGATTATCCCTTAGGTTTAAAAAACCTTCATGCAATTTTTCTACCAAGTATGCAGCATAACTAAAAGGCCTGGGTTCATACATTTGTATGTCAGAGGCTAAAACCAGTGGCCCACTACTTGCCAAATTAGGCACCTCAACTCCTCCTCCTTGTATGCATGACATGTATGTATACTACAAGTCATACCTGAATAAATCAATGCTGAAAGGAGGCCCATCTTCCTCAGTCAATTTCCCTAGCTATGTTTTATGAATGGCAAGTTTCCAACCAGTGTATGTGGTGTCCATCCTAAGATATTCTTCTTCTAAATCCCCAAAAGACAAGGGTTTGTCAAGTTTAGGATCTAAATTAAATACCTCATTTATAGTATTAGCGGAAAACCTAATGAAAGCATCACCATTCGGGAATTGAATATATCTCTTCGCGGAATTATAGTTCCTAACCATAACCTCCAGCAACCTTATGTTTACAAAAACATTTGGGACAGTTAACTTACCCAAATTCGTCATCCACGCATTACACAGTGGAATATCCTTGTTTCTCCTTAGGTAATGAAAAAGGAACAATTCATACCCCCTCACCTTTGTCCAAACATCCCCAACCTCTTCATATTTATCTTCCAATTGGTCTCTCCTAAGTAGGTGCTACTTCGACCTTTTGGACTTCGAGTCGGGTGCTTGCATTTGTTGAATCATGTCTTGATTCAATCTTCTCATAGGAGGCACATCTTCTATCTTAGTCTTTTTCACCTTGGACTCTGAACTCTTTGCCGCCCTTTTCTTCTCAGTTGAACTCGATGCGTCCATCCCTATAATCACAACTCTCTGCTCTGGTCTCTAGAAACTTAATGTATGCTCTCTGTGAATTATCCTTTGCTTGTGTGCCACACGGACTAAACAATCTTAACTCATACGCCGGATACATCTACATACTGAATTGCAATAAAATTTGCCTCACGTGAGCCGTAGATATGCTTCTTGCAAGCATTAAATAGTAAATCACTATTTCAGTTTTGAATTCTGATATGACAACGGTTCATCGGGATATGTCTTCCCAATGTATATTTCCCATTTGCTCCACCTGCAAAACCTTTCTTTTATCTCGGTAACTTCTTCTTCTTCATCAGGATATCCTAAGCTGACAACTTATTTTCTAATGCATCGGCATAGGTTGACCCGATACTTTGATCGGTTGTCGAGTTAACTCATTTGGCATCATAGTGATAAGTATTGTTTCCCTGATAACTTTCTTTTCGCTACAACCTTCACCGATGAACATTTTTATTTATTGCACTTATCAGTATGTCCTACCGATAGCCTCATCGGCTATCGACAAGACAATTTTTTTCTTCTGCCGCTTATGTTCACTATACCGATGAGCCTTATCGGTATATGCTTCTTCGATATAACTGTCTTCGTTGACTCCATGCTATAATCGGCAAGACTAATGTCGATGAATCCGACCTTGGATTTCCATGCTTGCGTATCGGTATATGATACCCCAATCAAATGCTAGTCTTTATTGCCTAAGTGTTTTTATCGAGGTAACTTAGCCCGATAATGCAAATTTTAATTATTTGTAACCTTCGACTTCCTCTTAAGGATACAAAAGATTAATAATCAAACAAGAAATTCTACCATTCATAAGAGCTATGCCTTTTCTCATTATGCTTCCTGAGATGCTATAGAAACATACACCCTGGCAAGGCTTGTCCCTACAAGGATCTCAAAATGCCTTATCCTATCTCAATGCCACCCTCAATGTGCCTAACTAATGGTTGAATCTCAAGAGACGGATCATAGATAGAAGATGACTGATGTTGTGAGATCATCACTGCACAAAAATCCAACAGTAACTATTCTCATGATAGAGAGTGTTCGATGTATAAAGCCAATAAATAGAGGAGAACAACATTAGAAGAGAATAATTAATTTAAAAAAATTTATGCTAACCAAGTACTCACCTCTCATGCTAAAGCATTCACATTAGAAGAAGTGACTCATTTATATCCAAGGCATGACAAAGTGTACATTTGAAGCATAGTAGTTTGAGAGAAAAAGGATTAAGTACATAAAGAGATGAAATGAAATAAGAGAAGATACACTTATGACAGTGTAGGATTGATCCAAGAAGGAGCAACACAGAAAAATAAGGTGATGTAAAGGAGGTAGCATTGATATATTAGATCATGTGGATGTTCCAAAATTTGGGTTTGAAGATAAATAAATAAAATCATGAAGAGAGTATGTCATAATAGAAGAGTGTGAACAAATACCACTTTTCCCTTAGTGGTTGAACTTCGAAGTTTAAGCAACTTAGATGGGTGTGAGTTGGACAAAAACCTAACACTACCATATAATAGATTTATTATTTGGTACATATTTTAGTGACATTAAAGTTCAATTACATTTTATTTGTAAGAATAGATTAAGATAACCAAAATTTTGGATTGTGTTGTGTTGTGACATTAATGTTCCAAAATTTGGGTTTGAAGATAAATAAATAAAATCATGAAGAGAGTATGTCATAATAGAAGAGTGTGAACAAATACCACTTTTCCCTTAGTGGTTGAACTTCGAAGTTTAAGCAACTTAGATGGGTGTGAGTTGGACAAAAACCTAACACTACCATATAATAGTTTTATTATTTGGTATATATTTTAGTGACATTAAAGTTCAATTACATCTTATTACCGCATCAATTACCAAAATTTTGATAACATTGCGATTGAATTAAGATAGTTCATAGGGGAGGATACCCTTTGTCACTAGAAGGAATATGAAAGAGGCTAGTGTATGAAAAGTGTGATAAATCCTCAATACAAGATTAGTTTATTCTCTTCCACTCTAGAAGGATGTGCATAGTTTTTAAACAATAAATATGACTCAAATGGGTACTAAGTTTTATCTAGATGAGGTTAGAAAAATATTTTTACAAGAGTTCAGGTATTTAGAGCTTGAACATGCAAATTATAATAGAGGAATTAAAAAACTAGATAGGAGAATCAGTCAAAATATTATCAACATTGAAATGAGTTAATCACAAAGATTATGCAAGACACCAACCTTTCATTTTAGTTAAAATAGTTTATTAGATGTCTAATTGTGCATATACAACAAGATCTAATACTATTGGTGTAAATAATTATTCATCTTGGATATTATTACACTTTACTTAAGTTTACATAGGAAATGCATTTCATAGTAGTTTGGGTATGAGACACTTGGTTGTTTGTACCACATTGGGATAGTGTGTGTAGGAGAATTTCCACCTTTTATGGTGTGATTTTGTTGTTACACTCCACATTCAGTGGGTGATCCACCTCATGTGGAATATTATATTATTTCTCCTACCTACCCGCACCTATTTCCTACCTACCCTTGTTTCTTATTGAGCCACATGTCATGTTTGTGTGCTCACATATCCCTAACCTTGCCTATATAAGCAGGGTCATCTACATTGTATGTAATTGAATGCTTAATGATCCAGTTCATCATATTTTTCATCTTGATAGAATACAATTTATTTCTATCATCTATTTTTTTCTCTCTTATTTGTGCTTTCCATTGCCTCTTGATCTTGGCAAAATCTCACATGGTATCAGAGCCATTAGAGTGTCATTGGTTTGCCAATTGAGAGAAATTTGATGCTATTTGGGGTTTGCATTTTGGAGCTTTCTATTGCAAGTTTTTATTGAAGCTTGATGGGTCAAATATGAGGTTACCATTGGATTGGGGAGGTCCAAGAAAGTCAGTTTTGCCTTTTGTTTCATCCAAATCGGACTTCGAAGGCCAAATCTAGAGGCATTTGAAGTTTGGCGCTGCGGCAGAAATTTTCCAGAAATTATAATTTTGCAAGCAATTTTCAAATAGCGATATCTCACTCATCCGGACTCAGTTTTACGAGAAATTTTTTTTTAGTGGGGTAGAATTTCGTGATCTGTATAGTGGTGCAGAATTTTTATGATTTTCGGATACAGGTTTTTCAAAAATCGCGAAATCTCAATTTTTACAACTTTGGAGGCTTCGTTTGGGCTCATATGGACTCCTTTTCAAGTGCCGTTTTTTTTTAAAGTGCATATTTTTTCATCTACTTTCATAATCTACCATCTGTTTGCAGTGACTTTAAGTAGAAATTGTACTTTCAATATTTGGCCTTTTTTGGCATATTTGGTACTTGCATTTTGCTTGGATATCAGTTTAGATCTCTAGCAGTATTTGTTGAAGTCTCTTAGATCTCATTTTGAGAAGTTGTAAATTGAAATCAGAAGTCCACTTTGCCTTGTTTTGCAAGTGGCCCATTGTATATGCACTAAGTATAAAGTGCCAAAATCACCATTTTGGGGGGTTTCTTGATTGAGTGAATTTGGGGGGTGTCTCTTGTGCTTTTGTGCTCTTGTGTTCCTTCCTTTTTTTCTGCTATGGGTTCTTCTAATTTTCCTCTCTTAACTCCTCATAATTATGCTACTTGTAAAATTGATGCATGGAGTAAACTTATGGAAAAAGGACTAACTCATTACATTGATGGAACTATTGTTGCTCCTGTTGATCCTAAGGTTGATCCAGTTGGTCACTTGGATTGGCTCGCTAAAAATATCATGGCAATTGGTACCTTAAGAAAGTATGTATCAAAGGATCTCATTTTTCATATTGAGAAATGTACTCTAATCAAGGATGCTTGGAAAAAGTTTCAAGACTTGTATGGTCAAGTTGATGAGATTAGGGGATATCAAATTGATAGTGATCTCACCATGTTGGATCCCAAGAACTTTGATACTATACAAGATTATGTCACTAAGGCAAATGAGTTGAGGGCACAACTCAAAGATTGTGGCATTAATAAGAAGGATACTCAATTGATATTCAACTTGATAGGCAAGCTTGCACAAGAATATGCAGCATTTGTTTCTAGTTTCCAAACCCATAGGATGACAATGGGTTCAAGCTACACAATGCCTACATTTGGTGCTTTCAATGAAATGTTGATGATGGAACAAACTAAGTTGATAGGCATGGGCATTCTTAAGGCTTCTAAGTTTCAAGCATTAGTGGAAAATCAAGGGAACAAAGGAAATCAAGGAAAGGACAACTCAAACAAAAAGAAATGGCAATCAAAGCCTAAGGAAAAAGCATCATCCTCTCCACAACAAGGAGATACATCCTCTTCCAAGAGGGATAATTCACCAAAGAGGGAGAGACCTACTTGTGCATATTGTAAAAAGTTTGGTCATGAGGAGCGTCGTTGCCATTTTAAGAAGATTGATGAGCTCACACATATCATCAAAAAGCATAACATTGATTTGCCTAATGTCTACAAGAAGGATGATTCATCAACTTCCACTTCCTCACATTCAAAAGGAAAAGGGAAAGCATTCATGGCTTCTACAAGTGGGAAGACTCACTCTTTTGGGACAAGAAAAGGAAAAGCTCTATGTGCTACTACCAGTCATGATTCAGAGAGATGGCTTCTAGATTCAGGGGCTTCTCATCATATGACATCTTCACAGTCTATGTTCTCTACATTTGAGCCTTGTACCATGCCACAGATATTGATGGGCAATCATACATACATGGATGTGATTGGGAAAGGATCTATTGACATTGGGGATAACTCCTTTAATAATGTGTTGTGTGTACCCCACTTGACAAACAATCTCCTTTCTATCTATCAAATCACACATGGCGCAACTAAGAGAGTTGTGGAGTTCACACCTTAGTCAATTTTCATTAGAGACTTGGAGACTATAGCTATCATTGCGACTAGGGTGGTTGATCATGCATCTCGATTATACTCCTTTTCAGATTTTGTTGATGATGATGATTTCACATTTGATGATTCTACACATGATGATCACACTTCTTGTGATGGTTCAGTTTTTGAGGAGAACTTTGGACACTTGAACATGGGGATTCTCACATATCACCCCATTCTTGAGCCTTGTATTTCATCTCCTCATATTGATATCACATCACCTATTGCACCTAATGATGCAGATAGTGCGATAGTTTTGCCTTCATATGATTCAATGCAGTGGGATATTCATTGTCTTCCAGCTTCAGATTCATGGGATGATTACTTGACAAACATTGCAGGTTTGTTTGTGGAATCCTACATTGCAGATTTGGGAGACATCATTGATGACATTCATCCTCTCTTTGATGAAGATGATCCTTCTTCGATTGTTGCGAGGGATCACTCTGACCTTCTTGTGCATTCTCTACATGATCATTCTTTTGAGGTTGATATGATTGTGGATACTTATGTACAACAGTTGGAGGAGGTCTCTTTATGTTTTGAGGAGACATGTGAGTCTTTGGGACATGTTCTACATCCATCTCCACTAGATCTTAGAGTGTCTTTTTCAGCAGTGTGGCACAGTTTACCACCTTTGGAGGGGGTATCTTTTAGCATCGACATGGGGACACTTGAGCAGCTTTCAGAGATTCCATTCATCATGAGTTTTTTTCATACATCTTCCCTTCATGATTGGGGAGACTTCATGGATACACCTTTGGTTTTGTTTCTTCCTAAGGGGAGGAATATTGTTCGACGTTCGTGGAGCAGTTTCTTCATACATCGAGCTTCTATCATTGGTGTAGATTCCACATTGAGGGGGGGCTTCCTAGCTTCTCTTCTTCTCTCATATGGGGGGGACTTTTTCCTCACATGGGGTTTTGTTCCTCACATACTTCTATGAGATTTCTTTGTATCTAGTTTTTCATCTCTCTTTTGGGGGAGGGTTTTTTCCCATTGGATTTTTCTCTCTTTCCCCGCTTTGTGAGAGATTTCATTGCATTGGTTTTCATGCATTTGCATTTGTACATGGGTACCTAACATGGCCTAGTAGTCGGGACCCATCTTGCATTGCTTAGTTTCATTGTAGACTTTAGTGCATTCCCCTAAGTTGCACTTAAGGGGGGTGGTTGGTGTAAATAATTATTCATCTTGGATATTATTACACTTTACTTAAGTTTACATAGGAAATGCATTTCATAGTAGTTTGGGTATGAGACACTTGGTTGTTTGTGCCACATTGGGATAGTGTGTGTAAGAGAATTTCCACCTTTTATGGTGTGATTTTGTTGTTACACTCCACATTCAGTGGGTGATCCACCTCATGTGGAATATTATATTATTTCTCCTACCTATCCACACCTATTTCCTACCTACCCTTGTTTCTTATTGAGCCACATGTCATGTTTGTGTGCTCACATATCCCTAGCCTTACCTATATAAGCAGGCTCATCTACATTGTATGTAATTGAATGCTTAATGATCCAGTTGAACATATTTTTCATCTTGATAGAATACAGTTTATTTCTATCATCTATTTTTTTCTCTCTTATTTGTGCTTTCCATTGCCTCTTGATCTTGGCAAAATCTCACAAATACGACAAATTTTTAGTACTTAAAAGTTGTTAGAGATTGTGTTGTGCCTAGAGGCTATTAGAGAACCATAGTGATGCAAGAACATCCTTGGATAAAAATGTTTATTAATATTTATTTTTTTTAGACAAACCGTGGGTATTTTTCAAATTTTTATAATGAAATGTACTACATTACCAATGCTATTTTCATCCATATTTGTTACTTCTTTCACATAAGCTTCATTTAGCTTTGATAATTGTTCATTTTAAAATATTGAGTTGTTCTTAGGGACATAAACCTTATGTTGACTATTTTTCTCGCTAGTTCCTCAATCCTAAGGGAGATCATAAAACCTTAACTATGGGATCCAGGAATTTAGGTTAATTATTCAATCCTATCCATAGATTAAGGATAAGAAAACACAACACAACAGGTCTTAAACAAGCCCTCTTCACTTTGAGTTCCACCAAACTTAGGAGGGTATTCCCAATTCACAATTGCAGGTCGTTAATGGTGAATAATTCTCAGGTTTATAAACAATGGGTGTTCAGAGTTCCCCATTACCTAGTACTAATCCCATTTCTCCCAACTAATCACTAAGAATAATTATATAAGAATCTTCATTTCTATCATATAAAATAACAAATGATAACACTCTCATACTTTGTTCCTTTATCCTTCGGTGACCTTGGATATGTCAGAACCAAACTAACTTAATCAAGAAAATAAAGAACATAAAGGGAAAGAGATTTTGAATTTCTTGAATGTTTCAGGGTTGAGTCCTGAAGGTTTCACAGACCAATGCCTAACCCAAGATGTAGAATCAAACCTATATTTGGATGAAAATATCAAATAGCAGTTTTTCTCAACTAGTGAGTCTCTATGGCATTAGTGCCTAGCACTAATGCAACCCCTATAGTTATCACAAAAATTATTCTTACAAATCCATTTTGTACCCTTGAACCTACTATAACTTGTATGCAGGAATTTAATCGCATCCTTAAAAGGAGTTCCCACAAATAGAATCTTACATTCACAAGATTTTTGCAAAGACAAATAATAAAATCCTCGATATTATTATTCATATAAGATGGAGAAATACAATATGAAGACAATTACTATGATATTTTCATGGTTTCTCATAAACTAATTGGCATTGCTTAAGAAATATTTACATCCCTTTCTATGAATGACTCCTCATCTAACCTGGAGACACTGCTATTCTACCCTTTCCAATAGAACCCCCCTAAAATGTTCAAGCGACCTGAATCTCTTTCCAGAGCCTTGGAATTCATTTTATAATAACAAGGAATGCAACAAGCTTCAGGCTATTTACAACTGGCCTATTTTCATTTGACACGTATTTGGATTATATGCATAAAAGAAATACTCCCACTACAAATCCAAAAAAGGACAAAATATTTGACTATGTGCATAAGAACCCATCTTGCTAAATAATAAAATGTCATTGAAGTCTAACAACTTGATCTATACCACCATCACATTGTTGATGACTTTGAGGATGCAAGATATGCACTATACAAACTAGTAGGGGAGCTCATAGAACTAGAAGAAAAGATAGTAAAGTTAGAAGAGGAGCTCATAGAGCAATGTTGTAATCAGAACAGGTGGTCCAACTTTAGCAATCAATTTTAATTTAACAAGCTCTTTGCTAGATTCATCTCTCCCTAATGAATAATGATGAACAACAAATACTCTAATCGGTACTGAGAGGGGGGGTGAATCAGTACAGACAAAAACTTTCTCAACAACTTATCAAGTTAAAACAATACCAGTCGGTTGTCTTCATCACTAAACTTAACCATGGCAATGCCGATTAAACACAGTAAGACTTCAGACAACATAAACTGATAAGTCTGATCACTTCAAATACATTCAATACTTGATAAAAACTTCACCCATAAACATATGCATGTGGTATACCAATAATACCATAACCTATTAGCTCTGAATGCATAATCACTAAAACACAAAATACTTAATCATCACATGAAAAATGCACAACTCATGACACATGGATTTTTCATGTGGAAACCCAAATGGGAAAAACCACGGTGAGGATGAATACCCACAAGCTTGTTTTGAACTCTTTTGAAGCTCGCTCTATTAGGAGCCTAGTCCAGTTAAAGACTTTACAATAAGGTTTTGTTAGGAACTGATCCTGTTAAACATCACTCAGTTAAGGGATGGCTATATACCCTGTTAAAGGTTACCTCGCTAGAGGATTTGAAGAACTCAATGATCTTGAGTCACCCGGTTAAAGGATTTACAATAAACCTATTAAAGCTACCCGGTAAAGGGATTTTCCAACTATTGAAATGGTTAGAAGACAACATGTAAAACTCTGATCTGATAACAACACTACATGCCAAGGCAAATCCTTTTCATTTCCTCTTTTATGCAATCACACTCTGCAGTTTTCCTCTTACTGGTCTGGCAAGTATCTCATCACTCGGATACACAAACAACATTTGCCAACAACAAACAATAGCAAACATCATCGACCTTATAGACAACAATTAGGTCGGTAGCATAAACCCTAAACCCTAAGCATTTAGGTTTACAATACAAGCGGTCCAATCCTGACCGTCCAAACACTTTGCATAGAGAAATACAATCTCAAACAGATCACAAGACAATCTACATCATTCATTCTTCACCGCATATGGGAATCAATAACCCATCACGCTCTCTTCTCATACCGCTAAGAAGAATGATCATTCCCGAGGTAGACATTTAATGCAATCGATCTTCACATGCAAGATCCTCAAGGAAATCCTTCGCGTGCACAAAACTGACGTGTCACCTCGATCTCATTCACATCTCTTAGCTAACTCATCACAGGATGTCTTCAGTTGCATCACACAAGTTGGATTGCCAAACCAGAAACCCTAGGGCTGAGATTACCAACCGGTAGTCACACTTAGTGAAACCCCGATACCGGTTCACTACATATCTTCATACTGGTTCACCGTCTTCTTCCAATCTGCATACCAGTTCACTTTCACTTATTGACATCAATGACAACATACATTATCATCATGTCGGTTCATCATATGCCAACAATATCCAACACTCCCCTATCCTCATTGTTCTCCTCCCCGCTCTCCTTACCTCTTAGTCATCAAACGATGAAGGGATGACGATAGGTAGATTTTGAAAGGCCTTTTGCAACTGCAGTTGCCTTTCAATATCCCTTTAGATATCTTCTAAATTTTCAATATCTCTTTAGCTGCAAGGCAGTTTACTGAAGTATTCTCCATCTGGCGCCATGGAATTTGAACCTTGTGAACACACAGTCCATTTACATATAAGCGCTCCATTTCTAAAACTATTCTCAAACAAGCATAGAGGGAACTTTTATAATGTTGCTTGACCAATGCATTAGTCATTTACTTAAGAAAAATCTTTAACACTTCTAAAATCAAAAGCTCTAAATATAGTCAAGCCCACAATACCATGCGTATAAAATATATTTTCTGCTTTTTGTCCTTTAAAACAATCTAGACTTATCTACTATGATTACTTTACCGCAAGTTCAATTCTTCCTCCAAGAATAACTCATCATCCATACTCATGCAGCTTTTCATGACACTGAATTTCTTTCTCAGATTTATCACACGTGAGGTTTTTTGATTTGCCAGACTGGTGATGATCTTCTGCAGACGATTCATCGGGGATCTTCTTGTTTTCTGGTCACAAAACTCACATCCCCGGTCTATTGCTTTATCAACTCTCCTACGTGTTATTATCTCAAATCTTATCCATCGACCTCAATGGCATCAACGACCATCAACAAAAATTTGAATCTCCTTGATTTACCATATGAACTCAATGTGATTTATCTTGAGCTTTACTGAGTGCACACCTATCATTGGCTTCAACATCACCAGCCTCTCTTTTTCCCCCTCGGGAGCTCGTTGAGATCCCATAAGAAGTTCCACTGGGTCCTGAGTTGACACATTGAGCTCTTCATCTGTTGATAGAGCACACTACCTTCGCTCACTCGGAAACTCGCCAAGATACAAGAATAAATTCACCGAGTTCCCAGGTACATTAATCTTTACACTATGTAGCATGATCTTGGGACTCAGCCAAGGCTTTGAAACAATTCGTCGAGCACCAAAGCTGCACAGTTGGAATCTTTGTGGCCTATAACATCACTCGGAGCTCGATGAAATGTCTTTACTTATTTCACCAAGTCTCGAGCTACCTTGCAAGATACAACCAAACTTTCACATCAGATAGGATTCGGAGCCTCAGCAAAGTGTGCAAGCCATTCCAATGCATGACAATAACTTTTTTAAGCTATAACCAACTTAAGAACAACTTTGAAGCATGTGCACTTAATTCATGCCCCTAAAACAGCATGGAAAGGGGGCCAAAAACTAGTTGCATGATGTTTAAACCCTATGGGGGGCATAAAAGACTAAAGAAAAAAACATATGCGATAATCACCAGCTAAAATGGAAACACTAGGAGATGGAGCCAATGGCGAACAATTTAAAGACCTATGCAAGAATAACTTAAGCCATGGGTGACTGGAATAGGAAGTCACTGATCAAACATAAAATTCCCACCAAAAGGATATTTTAATGTGCTTTAGAACCACATCAAGGTTCAGAATCCAAACCCTAAGGCATTTTGCAGAAGCTCTTGCAAGGACATATATCAGTGTGCATGATTCTGGTTTTCACATTGAGCACCAAAATTTCTTGAAAATTTTGAGGGTCCAACATCTTTTGAAGAATCCGTGCTATGTTTGGTGAATATATCATCATTGTATTTAGTATTTCTACTTTGAGGACTTGAGCCAAACTATGTGGTGAATAATTAGAATTTTCTTTGGATTTGTGGCAAGCATTATCTTGTACAAATTCCTAAGATCCTACATTTAAATTTGAGCCTAAGAAGTAACGCATATCCATTACCACATAACATAAGGAGACTTTGAGCTCAGTAAGTATTAATCAAGGTGAATCTACTTGGTATACATTAGCATCATGCATTGAATATTTGACTAAGTTTGGTAGTGTTACTTGTTGTTTTGTCTCTATATTAACCTAGATGTATGTCTCAGGACTTATTTTATCTAAATTACAACACAAGTCTTGTTGTTGTGTTTCCTTCCTTTTATAGTGTTGTTTGTTTTTTTAAGTCTCTTTCATCTTCCTTTTCTTGTGTGAATCCTTGTTTTATATTATAGTTCCTTTTGGTCTCCTATTATGACCCTATATTTCTTATTTTATTTAAAATTTGATAATATAAGAGCTCATTTACTAAATGATTGTGGTGATTATTCCTTGGTGTAATATATTTATTTTGCATTGGATTCACTTGGTGTATTATGCCCATCTTTTGAATTTTTGGTGGATTATGCCCCTCTTAGAAGTTGGTCAACTTTGTGGTTGTTATGGGTTACCATATTCTTCTTATAGTGGGTTTTCCTTTTCCTTTTTTTGTTTTCAATTCCTTAATTGAGGTAGTCTATTTTCAATTAATGGTAGTCTTTTGATATGCATAGTGGTTAGTGTTTCCCATGGTCACTTATTTTCTTATCTTAATATTTATCAAGGTGATTTATATCTTGGTGATGGATTTATAGTTTTCTAATAGCAACATGATAGGGGTGGCTTCACAATAACTAACATTTTTTTCATTTGAGGTGGCTCCTCATCATTTGGAGTTATCTAGCCTATCTCTTATGCTTGTCTACCATTTGATGCTCAAGGTTAGTGCTCAAATGGGATTTAAAAAATATATCTAACCCACCATCCATTATACATCTCATCTACTACAATGTTTGCCCCATTTTTATGGATTATGTTTTAATGATTAAGTCATTATAGTTGGCCAAGCTGGTATTTGATAGTTTTTTCACGATTTAGTAGTTTATCCCTATCTTTGCATGGGGGAAGGCATGTTGTTGCAATATTGGGATTGAGTAATCTTCATGAGATCCATATATAATCTTGGTAGTGTTGTTTGTTTAGTTTTTTCATCTCCCCATATTAATGGTGTGTTTAGTGCTAATTTAAATGCTAGGTGAACCCTAGGTGGTTTCCTAGGTAGCTTTATGGTATACCATTCTAGTGCATCATTTCTGAGTCCCTACAAAATCATAGAGTTTATCCTAATCAATCTAAGATAATTCTTTTTCAAGAAAGTCCTAACATAAAGATGTGTTTAGCTACTTCATTGGTATATTTGTTGAAGATTGGTAGTTTTTATTGTGTTGTATTAAAAGAATATTCTTTAAATCTATTTGTGTTATTCAAAGGTTCTTCTTCACTTTTGGGTATATTATCCTTTAATTTTAGATTGATCTAATTTCTTCTTTTTTAACTTTCATGTCATAGTTTATTTGTTTCATTATTATTTGATTTCTTCCTTCATCTCTTTCTAATTCAATTTCAAAGAAATCACTTTCTAATATTTTGCACAATCTTTTGCAAATTTCAAAATTATTAATTTGATCAGATGATATTTATTTTTTTCATTTTTCTTTTTTATTAGATAAATAAGGGAAAGAGTCCAAACTGATTATATAGCAATCA
Source organism: Cryptomeria japonica (assembly GCF_030272615.1). Taxonomy (NCBI): domain Eukaryota; kingdom Viridiplantae; phylum Streptophyta; class Pinopsida; order Cupressales; family Cupressaceae; genus Cryptomeria; species Cryptomeria japonica. The sequence continues at coordinate 198,916,568 of NC_081407.1, read as the reverse complement.
TTAAGACAAAAAGGACAAACTTTTATTTTGCAAACAAGTGGTACATGTATGATGATGAGAATTGACAAGACTGTAATAGATTTTGTTAATTTGTTCGATATGCCAATATGTGACTTTTATTGAAGATAATATATGTTTTTATCATCTTTTTTTTTATTAGATAAATAAGTAAAAGGGTCAAACCTTGATACATAATGGTTGTTAAGACAAAGAGAACAAGTCTTGCTAGTAGTGAGATTAGATAATAGGGCACTAGAATAAGAAATAAAAGGTTTTCCTCAAAATGGATCTCATTACTGATTAGTTGGATTAAATTGAATTTTGATGAGATGTCAAATTATAACTTAGAAAATTTTAGGTGAAATAATTTATTGAGGGATCACAATGAAAAGCTTCTAGTTCATTCTAATTATCTTTCCTAAAATTTAAATATTAAGGTCAAAATATAGGTGATAATGAAATGTTTATATTTGGTCAATTTAGTAATTTGGTTGGATTTATAATTGTCAATTAGTCATTAATAAACCATTAAAAAAGAAGTTCAAACTCTATATCAAGCATTTCAATTCCTCACATGACCATGCATAAAAGAAGTATATAGGAGCAAGAATTTAATGGAAAACAAAAATATTAATGGACTAGTTTGCATTATCTTAGGTGTATAATTAGAGGGTGGAAAATACCTAAAGGAGATTGGATCGATAGAATATGTTGTTATTTTACTTTAGATCTGGTGGAGACGAAATGAAACTATGTCATGGATTGTCTAACTTATATGAACATTCAAGCCAACTACATTGCAATTTTAAATGTAGGTTTCTTGAGTAACCTATTTGAAGGAAAAAGGGCAACAAAAAATTTTAAACGCTTGATCAAGATTCATGGAAAAATATATGTGATCCAAAAGGAAAGGGAGATCAAGTATTCAAAGTGTTGATAGTAAGTTTTCTTTTGGTCTTTTTTGTTTTTCAATTTTGTTGGCTACCTGTGGGTCCCATAGGTTGTGTGGCCTCATAGATGTTATTGAAAATATTTATACATTCATTCATTGTTGGGAATTCTAGATCGAGGATTTTATTGTGGGATTGCAATGAAAAGCTTCTAGTTTCTTCTACTTTTTTTCCTATAGTTCAAATATTAAAGTCACAATATAGGCGATAATGGAATGTTTATATTTGATCAAGTTAGTAATTTGGTTAGATTGGCAATGTTAGTTAGTCATTAATGCACTATCAGAAAATAAGTCTAAACTCGAAGTTCTAATACTTACTCTGACATTCTAGAGTTGTTCCAACAACATAATGGCATATTACTCTAGTCTTACTTTCAAGAATAAAATTGTCATATAGATTACCAACCAATGGAGTGCAAATGTGAACAAGCTTTATTGTTTCTTTCAAAAATTGAAATTCCTTGCCCCTGGAACTAGGAAGGTCTATAAAAAAAATATAATTAATTTCTCCAAGGTGGTTAATGCCACTTAATTCATAATCTTATACTTTTCTTCACCCATCATACTCCACCACTCATTAGATCATTTTTAGGGTCCCCATCCTACCTTCCACTTTCTACTTCATGTAATATTATATTGGGGTACCACCTTTGTTGGAGTTTGATTGTAACACGTGGTTGTGCTACCCACATTAGTTGCCTACTATAGATAGAGAATGCGTGGGTAAGTATCATGCATGCACATAAAGAGGGATAAGGAAATAATCATGCATAACTTATATTAAGGGATATAGATTTTGGAATACATACAACTTGTAGTTAATTATAATAATGCATGATATCATGAATAGTTTAGGTGGCGATAGAGGACATGCACCTATATATACTCCTAAAAATATACGCATTAGTATGCATTATGAGATATTTAGTAATACATTGTGAACTATGTTTTGTGTGAATACCCTTGCAAGTTGATAATGTGTTCTTTTCATATTAATTGTAGGTATGCACATGGGGTAGTTAGGTTTTACTATAGTCTATAGAATGTAGAGAAAAGTAGAGAGTAAATAAATCAACGTGATTCAATTAAGGCAAACGGGTATTCTAATATGCATGATATATTAAGTATTTATCAAATTACATTTTTTTTTATGTATAGGAGTAATGACTAACATTTTGGTTCTATTGTAATACTCTGTTAAAATTTATGTGCTAATATGTAAGCAAGGTTTGGTAGGCCACATTCCTTGAATTCCATCGCTGGTGGTCAAGAAAGGTGGAAGAGTTTGTAAATGAGGAGATGCTTTTATGAATAAATATTTGAGAATGACACAAGAGAATTTTGATCTATTATATAAAGAACTATGGGCTAAATTACCTTAACAACTCTTTAGTTGGCTTGTGGTTCGTTTGAATAATAGTGTGAATATATTAGGGTCAAGTAGAGTGGACACTTGAGAACCTCATGAGTTTCTAGAGGTTAGCTACCACTTAAATGTGTAGTGTCCATTCATTGTAAATTGTGGTATAAATAAATATACATTCTATAGTTTGCAATTTCAACATATAATTTGGTCAATAAGTCATTACAAAATTTAATCACCTTGGCTAGATTGAAGGTGTGGGAAATATCTTTATAGGTGAACATATTTCTTGTTTGATGAAGGGCTACTCCACCCAACACTCCCACATAGAACAATAACAAATATTAACACAACAAATGAAAGAAGGAAAACAAACCACTTTTGATTTCTTCAATAAAATGGAATTATAGATTCATAAATTAGAATGCTACAATTACATGGGTTTAACTCATTACAAAGAAAAATCAACTCTCTGAAAAAAACCTACGATTTGGAGCAAAAATATGCAATAATGGAACTATCTTGTGTAACCTCTATTCACCTATATTCACCTCTTTATTTCACACCAATAATCATCTTAGAATCTTTTGGAGAGTGTAACTCTCCTTTTTGGCCACCTATAAGTCTAGCCATTCATTTTCCCACTCAAAAAAAGAAAAAGAAAAAAAAATCATTTGAAAGTTGAATTTTGGTAGTACAACTTCTAGGAGCCATAAATTTTGACTTGGATGTTTGATTTGCTATTATAATATGGGAAGAGCACCAGTAGTTGAGCATGTACCAATTGTTGTGAGGGTTGTTGATACCTTTTGTTCCAAAAATTGAACAAATAAAACCTATTGTTTGAAACGTAAAATATCATTTTTTGTTAGGAAATGTACTAATATTATAAAAAGTAACCAATCAGGTGATGCCATATCAGTTGCACAACTATTGGGGCCTCTTTTGCACACCTATTGGTCTCACTTTTTGGGGGGGGTTGTTTTGGACACCTTGGCAAAAAGCATATTGATGTGGCACCATACTTGATGATGTGGTGCTGAAAGCTTAGTTATAAGCAGGGGACTTGCCAAGTAAGCTACTGTAAAAAATTGGGAGTGATTTGGAATTTCCACGTAGGATTTTGAGAAACGTGAAGTTAGGGTGCTCAACTATTGGTGCTCTTCCCCTATATCATTAGAAAACTGAGAAAGAGATATACAACACCAAAATCCATTTTTTGAGCTTTAATGAGGCTTGTAAGGGCTTTAAATTTGATTTAGAAAATTCATAGGAAAAAATTCCTAGGATAAAAACTTTAATATCTCCCAAACTACAGAAGATATTGAGATGATTCTTTCACCATTCTCTTTATTTTTCAATTCCTCTCCTTGTGGAGAGTTTTTATGTACATACATGTGTATATAGGCTGACTTACTAAATACAGTAGGTGATAATTTCTTAGAACAATTAGATGAATTGCAATAATTAAATATCATTTCTAATTCACATCAAATAGAAAATTTCCCTTTTCTTTTTTATTTTTCTCAATTCTTGATTGTCAATGCATTAGACACTATTCACATACAGGATATAATAGTTGAAATACTATTGAATGCATATGGAAAATATATACTGACATTAAAAATCATCAATTTAATGAAACAACCACATTAAAAATTATGTATTTATACAACACATGGAGTTTGAAATCATCACTCATCTAGATCCAAAACCATAGGGAAAAATGTAGACAAGTCTTATAGTCAATCAAGTGTAATAGCGACTACCAAACATACAAGCTCAAAATGACATTTCAATATAATTGTCATTGGGGAATAACATAGACCTACATAATCAGGGAAATAAATAACATTGTACCTGCATACACTCAATGCACATATGTAGTGTACCTACTAGATAAATAATAGCTAAAAAAATTGTATAAACATCCAATGAGGTATAACATCATATAGGCCATATAATCATGATACATATACAAATACTCTTAAAATAAGTTATTATGCTAATCTAAAAATATAAGTAGGACAAATGCATCATAAGGAATACAATAGTAATCAAAATACATCAAGTCCTCACAAAGAATTTTGTATACTACCATACATGCATCTCAAAGCAACCAAGACACCAACAACTGACATGTTTAGGAATACAATCTCAAACATGTGGATGGTCCAAACACACCAAGCAATGAAAGCACATTAATCACAACCAAGAGTATAGAAAATGTTGAAGCTAAAACATCAAAAATCACTCAAAGAAACAAGCATAAGTATGACCTATGTATCCAATGATACATATTCGAAAAATAATGCCAAAACCAAAACATCCCACAACAAGAAATGTGTCTAGATGTTAAATAAATTCAAATCTGAAAATACATCAAGGTATAATAAGTCTATCAGTCAACACTCACGCCAAGGTGTGAATCAACCTCTAATAAATGGTCAAAGAAAAGAGAGAGAAAACTTACAAATCATATGATGCATTGAAGTGGAATCACACTAAATCAGCCAAAGAAAGGAGAGAGAAAACCTACAAGTCATATGATGCATTGAAGTGGAATCACACTAAATCAGCTAAAGAAAGGAGAGAGAAAACCTACAAATCATATGATGCATTGAAGTGGAATCACACTAAATCAATTCCAACTAGATATTACTTATCAACCTAACCTGAATTACTCAATTTGTGTATAATAATGAATCCATCGAAGAGAGAGTGAGAGCATGGTCGAGAACTTGAAGAAGGCAGACAACACTTCAGATCTCTAGATAGCCACCATTTTCATTCAGTAAGCAGACAATATGGATTTTTGAAGAAGCGTTGGGGCAACATGGATTATGAAGATACGTCAATACCTAACTAGAGATAAAAAAAAACCTTTTCCTGATATCATATTTTCTATGAGGTGGGAAAGTAGTGATAGGGTCTTATGCTCGGACTGCTTTATTCCATGGAAGTCCTCTGACCCAAACCATAACAGTTCTCAGACTTGGAAAAAGGAAGATTACCTCTCTAAAGATCATATTCTTGAGCGTGGAAGATAACACCTATGCTTTGCAAATAGTTTACATTTTCATTCAACAAGTAGGGAAAATGGACCTTTGAAGAATAGTTGGGGCAGTATGGTCTATGAATATTTCTCAATGCTTGAATAGAGACAAAAACCGTCTTCTATTTTTTAATTTTCTTGAAGGTGACTAAACCGTGACAAGGTTCCACACTTCGACCGCTTCACCACATGGAAGTCCTTTGACCCAACTCAAAGAAATTTTCAATCTTAGAAAAGGGGAGATCCTTTTTCCTATTTAGACCATACTATTAAGTTTTAACAATCGCTCTAATCCACAACAACATAATAGAAACTGCAGCCCACTCTTATTGATTAGAAACGGTTTAAAACCCATCCTAGGGCTTCCAAAGTCCCTTATAGTCTTGGAGAAAGAATGGCTCCTTTTCTCAAAACACTAGAGGGTCACGTTCAGGCACAATAATCGGCTTAACTCTTGGTCCTCTCACAAAGTCCAGAGATTCTCCCTACCCTTTCAATAGATAGGGGAATGGTAGGAATGGGGAATCATAGAAAAAGAAGAGCCCACAAAATCCTCTAGGATTGCATAAACAAGTTCACTCTCACGAGTAGTTGTTTTGGGTGCGTAAGAGAGATCCTATGCCCTCTTCAACAATAAGATTTCTCAATACTCATCTTTCTTCTAAATCTCAATAATGGAAAGAAAAGCCAATCACTGGGAAAATTTGGCACTCAAAAATCAGGCTTTCAACTATTCAAAAATGGATCTCCAATTTCTAGTATGATGTATCTCGAATCTTGGTTGCTCCCAAGTGGGTATATCTTTGTTGTTTATTTTTTATAATGATTCAAGGGAAAAGATCTTAAATAATGGGCTCTAGGAAATTCATGGAAACTTTTTGGAACTTAAGCCCAAATACCCCTTTTGATCCTACCTTTCCTTCTTCTTCTTACCTTCCTTACTGGGTCAATCTCCCAAATCTCCCTCCCAATTTTTGGGATTTCTCCCTCTAGAAGAAAGTTGAAAACTCATTAGGCTCATTCATGAATCTTGGTGATGAATCTTTCTTTCATGATTGAGGCAATCAAGTACATATGTAAGTAGTATTCGAGGCCTCACTTCCCTCTCCAACTTCAACTAATATTAATCTAATACTACGGTCTAGCATCAACAAGTAAAGCTAGAAAGGATTGTGATTTATTCTTTGTAGTTATTTCCTCCCCTACTACGTCTCCATAGTTCAAGGTTCCTTTGACTCCTTCAAATCTCTTCTCTCATATATTAGAAAAATCCCCTATCATTTTTAATCAGGGCTGCCACCTTAAAGATAAGGGTGAATCCTCGTTTGCTATTATCACTCCATCCATCCTAGACCACTATTAATTTTTTTGAAAGAAGAGATCTAGATGATATGGTATTAAATAATGAAACTACTAGCCTAAAAATGGTTGAAGGCATGTTTATCGACACGATAGTAGACTTTCATAAGAACTAGTAGATGAAATCCTAGGAGAGAGTGATGAAAAGACATTAAAACATCTTACCACCAAAAAAATGTGAGAGAATCTATTTAGCAAGCATTGCCAACTCAGACATATTCTCAATGCTATGAGGTAACTAATCAAGAACCATTTTCAAGTACTTTGGCTCCAATGATAGAGTAAATAAGCCCTCTGTCAATAGTCCAAACCCATCGAATAGAGGAGTTGGGAAGTTCTCTCAAAACTAGAAGGAAAAAAAAAATCTTAATAATGCCATAACACAAGAAGAAATTGCAATAGAAATTCAAGCTATCATTAAAAAAACCCTAAGATCAAGGAAAGTTTATTGTTTCCCTCAAGAGCCATGAAGATATTTTCATGGAATGTTAGGTGCATAACCATCCCTAACAAAATACACATGATCAAGCGTCTTACCAAAAAAAATATCGTAGTCTTTATAATATATAGAAGAATGATAGATGACAAAGGAATTACAAATCAAAATTTGAGAACCAATTGTTGGGGCCAACAACAAGAGAAGCAACATTATCTTGTACGGTACTATCATCAAACCCCAAAGCTAATTGTAAAACACCATCATCGAGAGGAATTTGACACAACAAATGAATCTCTAGAGGCTCCTCCAAGGGTTCATCCTCATCCTTAGACAAGCATTTGAAGAGAGTGTGAAGAGCAGTAAGCAATCAAGAGCAACCATGAGAATGTATGCTCCACCAAGACCCACAAACTAATCAAATTCATGTAGAGTTTGAGTATACCTATCACAGATAACAATATACAACAATTATGCACAATGACCATTAGCAAGAGAGTCGAAAAATCTTAAAAATATTCCAATAGGAAAATAACCACCATCAAATCAATAATTTTCTAACTGAGAGTCCAAAACTTGAGAACAAACCACACAGGGTTGGATATATGCACTTGCTAAAGCTCTCACCATGTTGACATCCAAAAGTATGTCCATACAAATAGTTAAAAAGCGGGAGGCCACCTCAGAAATCAAAGTTGAAGGATTTTCGGCAAGCCAAATTTTGCATTTTCAGCCAAATCATTAGGCATGTGAAAGGCCCAACCAAGCTTTTCAGAGTCAAACTTGGAGGAGTCCTGATATTCCCAAAAGCTTCTTGGAACATTAATATGAAACCAAATAATTCAAATCTCAAAGGTGGAGCATCATGAAAATTACAGAGGTAAGTAAACAGACATATTATTGAAGAGAAGTGTCAAGGTTATTTCCACAAAAAGAATCCAAACTATAGATTTGAGATCAAAATTACAACTATAGAAATTAGTTCCATAAATGTCAAATAATACCCAGACATAACAAATATCACTTCTTCTTCCCCGCCTGATTGTTTTTTGAATATTCCTAATGATAGTGGCTTTACTGATGGTTTACAAGCGGGATCCTTTCCGCTTGGTCATTCCCTTGATGGCCCCAAGAGTAGTATCGCCTAGACTGTTGTTTGTCGTAGGCGGAAGGGGAAGTCCTCCCCGCCCCCCCCTTGGTTTGGGTGTCCATACCCCTCCCTGAGTTGGGTTTGAGTTGTTGAAGGTTGGACAAGTTCCCTTTGTTTGACCTTGTTGGTCTCGGGCTTGCTCTGATGTGTTGTTTTTCCTATATGCGGGCTTTTATTTTTTTGATAATCTCTATCTATGTTAAGGGTCAGCGCCCTAATTAACGCTGGTTTTTTAATCAAAAACATATATCACTTCTTCGATTGTTAGAATTTTATTATCTTATACTCAATAACAGATCTTGCAATCAAATCACAAAAAATAAATTACAATAAAATACTTCTGCATCACAAACAAAATCAAATACTTCAAAAATCTTTATAAATTTCATAAAAACATACTTATACAATATTTTTTAAATATAACTTATTAATTTATTATTACTTTATTATACTAAAAAACCTAAATCATTCAAGAATTCATTAGGTTTCTTTTCAGGTGTTAGCTAACACAAAAAAAATCTTTAACATGATATAAGATTTCAACATCTAATAATTAAGAACCAATAAAATCATAAATCAATCACAATAACATCGTAATCTTAATCAAATAATAAATTACATCCTTGATGTTGTCCTAAAATTGAATTATAATCAGCAAGTGCTCAACCCATATAAATACAAATAAATAAGTCAAATCAAAATCTTGTCATGTATAATACATGATTAGATAGTCTCAAAAGTTCATCAAGGTGGGCTCTTAATCTTATTAATATAATTGACTTTATTGGAAGTATAAAGTGATTAATTGTAATGTTGAGAAGAAAACCATGTGATTTAAACAAGATATATTATAAAATTAAAAACTGGTATTGAAAAGATAATTGAAATCATTCATGTCGATTTTTTTTTTGTCTTATGATCAATAATTCAATGAATATATTCATTATATTGATCAAATTTTAATATTAAAAATTGAATATTGAAAGGACAATTGAAATCATTCATATCAAACAAAAAAAAATTCTTAAAATCAATAATTCAATGCAATATACTCATTATATTGATCAAATTTTTAAATTGAATATTTAATATTGAAAGGACAATTAAAATCATTCATGTCAAACAAAAAAACTTTTCTTAAGATCAATAATTCAAAGCAATATACTAATACTATTAATCAAATTTTAAAATTGAAAATGGAATATTGAAAGGACAATTGGAGGACCATTCATGTTGAACAATTTTTTTTTCTTAAAATCATTAATTCAATGCGATATACTTATACTATTAATCAAATTTTAAAATTGAATATTGAATATTGAAAGGACAATTGAAATTATTCATGTCGAACAATTTTTTTTTCTTAAGATCAATAATTCAATGCAAATATACTCATACTATTGATCAGATTTTAAAATTGAAAATCGAATATTGAAAGAGAGAATTGAAATCATTCATGACAAGTGAAAAGCGAAATCTCATTGATCTCAGAAAAAGAAAAAGAAAAAGAAAAAGAAAATTGTCTAGAATGCAATGCATTCATACTACCCACCAAATTCTATGGGTGCAGAAAATTCTTTTTGATCTCAAAAAGAAAAAAAAATTGTTTAGACCACTCTCATTAGTGGTTAATATAATCTAGATGAAGTGGGGTTAGTGGTTTGATTCATTTTGTTGTTGTTTTTCATTTTTAGGATCGTATATTTATTTTTAAATTTTTAGTCAAACTATTTTAGTTTTGAAATATAATCTCTTACCACTCACTCTTAAGGATTTGACTTTATAATTTACTATATTGATTTTAATATATAATCTTTTCATTAAAAAATAAAGACTATTGTTTTTAGTTAACTATATTAGACTATCTTAATATACATACAAAGTAGAAAAATATATGCCCATTTTTAATGTAAGCTGAGTGTTTGGGTTTTATTTTTAATTTTTTTCTATTTACTCAACCAATTTTGTGCATTTTTTTTGTATTTTTATTTCTCAGCTTGACATAGATCTATTTAAGGTTTATTTATTTTAGGTTCATGATTGTGACCCCTTTTCTCCATTAATGACCATGGCAACAAGTAGGTATTTTATTGACGCATTGGTGATACAAGTTGAATTTCGAAAGTTAACAAAGGGTTGTGTCCTCTTCCTAGTGTGGTTTGTTGCTTCAAAGGCGTGTTAATAATTTATTAGAGGCTTAGTTGAATGGCTCATTTGATTTTTTATATGGTGGATTTGGGGTTCACACAAGCCAAGGCCACTATAATTGTACAAGAAATTGTTACTTTTCCAAAGAAATCATTGTAGGATTTCTCACTTTGCTTAAACTACTTAATCATCACTATAACATAATCTCCAACTCCATGATATACTCATTTTCAATCAAATTCAAAATTTGTTATTATAGTTTCCACTATCAAATATCACCAAGTGGTCTTCATCTTAATGCTTTATAGAAATTGAAAAGAGGACCAAAATAGAAAATATAGATCAAAAGCAAAATTAAAATGCACCAATACCACTACATAGAACTTGAAAAATTATATAATTTTTTAATTACATCCTAAAAGGATTTCATATGAGCCCAAACAAGGCTATAGAAGGTACCAAACTAGGAAATGTTAAACAACACCTATGAGAATCTACAATCTGTAGAAAAATGTGTATCAAAATTAGAAAATACTTGCACAACATGAAGTATGTGGATGAGGAATGACCTTAATTACTTTTTTCAAAGGTCTACGAAACATAGACAACCAATAGAAAGGTATTCTCTCAATGATTGTAGATGCATTTTGTTTTGAATACTAACATTGATGAACCAAGATCTATACAAGAGGTGTTGGGTATGAATAATGGAGTCCTAAAAAATAGTCACGAACGAAGAAATGGCAACACTAAAAGTGATTGATACATGGGACTTAGTAACATTTCCTAAAGGATGGAAACATGTTGGTTGTTATAGGTGTTCAAGAAGAAGATTAGTTTTGGCGATAATAGAAATAATGAGAAATACAAAGTGTGGTTGTTCATGAAAGATTATTCCTAGACTTTTAATCAAGTACTGTATCGTCCTGTAATTTTATGGGCCTTTTAGACTCAATGGTGAGGTCTATTTTTGTCCAAGAAGTCTCTAGCAAAAGATCACCCACAAAAAGAGTCCAAACAAAAAAATCATTTGTTGAAACTTCATCAAACCTTAAATCTACAAGCTAATAATATGGTCTATTTCTATACTCTATTTTTATGAGTGGTATTTAATTTCCATTTTAATTGTATGATTTTTTCAAATGTATCATAATAATAGTTTGTGCACGATTCAATATGGAGGCAAATTGTAATTGGCTATAGAAAAAGTAGGTGTTTCAATGCATCTCCTCACATCCCAAGTTCTAGATTCACTTATTAAATATATCATTTTGCCACCTCGTTTTAGAAAAATAGTTGTAGAATCGACCCAAGTGACTTCCATGCATACAAATATCAACATAGACAATCTTTAAATTTAAATTCCTTAAAATGGGCTCATGTTTTCCTCACTTACTAGCTAATATAAGTCAAATAAAGCATGAATTATTTCAACTCAAAATGGAGAAATGTATTGAAGGGATAACCCTAATCCATTTGAATCATATAGGATTTTGTAAAGCACAACAATGAATACAAATAATCTAGCATATATCTAACAAAATCTTGTTATATCAACATCCTTGGAGCATATTGTACCTACCATCTTTGATCCCTATTCATCACCATTGAATAGGAGAATAAATCGTTAACTAGCAACTTCTAATAGTGTCTATCTACACCATTTTTCAAGATGTAGGTCACAAATACAAAGGTATTGCAATCTTAGGTTCAATTCCATTCTTAAAGATCACTTAGTCATCTGATTTAGTAGTCATTTTATAGGCCTTGATTTTTTAACATATTAATGAATCAATTTGTTGCACCTAAAACAATCTTCTTGAATTAAAATGATATGTCAACCAATAACCCACTCAACCAATAAAATGACATCTACTATAAAACTCAAACATAAATTTTTAAACCGAAAAACCAATATACTTATCAATACATCATTCACCCATACACAATTCAACAACTAATTAAATAAATATATAAATTAAAATATTCAGATATTTAAATTATATTTCTACATTTATAATATATGATGTTCCTTCAACCTCCATTAAAAAAAGAAACGATTTCAACCTCAATACTCTATATCAAAATTTCACATAAAACCCTCCAACTAGGGGAAGAGCACCAGTAGCCGTCATAGCTAACTTCGTGCACCCACAGATCCTAAACGGTACATCGGATTTTGATTTATTTATTTTTAGTTGTCTTCGTATGCAACTTAACTACTTATAGCTATTGATCCGGCTTCTGGGTAGTAACGAGCACATTGTGGAATCAATTATGTGCACATAGGTCAAAAAGTACACATTTCAAAGTGTCGCCTGATACCTAACTAAAGATGTTCCAGTAACCATCAACTCAAAATCGCTAGTACTTGTTGACAAATGTCCCAATAGTGGTGCACAAATGTTCCAATAGTGGTACACAAATGGGACAAATGTTCCAATAGTTGTGCACAAATGGGCCAATTAATTACAAAAAATGGTCGGTTATTAATACAAAACAAATTTATTAATAGTGTTTTCACTATGACAGCTATTGGAAGGTCAACACGACAATAAAGTGATGGTTATTGAAACTATGTTATCTATTGATGCTCTTCCCCTAAAGAAAACCAACTAAAGATATATCTAAATATCATGACCACAGTGTCAACCCAGAACAAGAGAATGTGTTGAACTATTTTCCCATCACCTCCATTTGTGTGCCCATCTCACCGATGTTCCTTCAATAACAATAAACATGTCAAATAGAAACCCCACATTATATTAAGGCTCAAGCGGATTGAAGGAAGAACAGAATTTAATGAGCTCTTCAAATCCCACATAAGGCTCTTCTCGAAAGGATTAGGGAGAATGGATGCAAGATTCAGTCATGGAGGTACCTATTTCATTTTTTGCTTTATTAAAAATATAGAATTTCCTGATAACCTATATGGAAAATCTATAGAATTTCCTGGTAACCCATATAGACAATATAACAAACTTGTCTCTATTTTATGAATCAAATATATAATTTTTTTCTCTTATTTTACTTTCGAATTAAGGATCCTGGAGTTTGATCTAAGAAAAAAATATACACAGTCAAAATCAGAAATTACTAACTGTGAAAACCATGTCTTCAATTTAATATATTTTCAAAAATATGCTGATTGGACAAATGTATCAGAAATTACTAACTGTGAAAACCATGTCTTCAAGTAAATATATTTTCAAAAATATGCTGATTGGACAAATGTAGTATTTGAAATTTTTCTGAAAAACTAGTCAAATTGGTGATAGCTAATTTTTCTCTGGCTCTAGTTTTCTGGGGAATTCTATTAGATTAGTGAACTGATGTTGGGTTAACCGTTTATGGTGATTCTAGGGCATTTTGCTTTTAAATTTCCTCGTATTCTAATCAACAAATGTAAAACAATTCATGAGTGGGTATCAGTTTTCTTGAGAATTTGATGTGCTTAGACCTTCTAGTGGGAAAATCCTCTAGTCTTGAATGTTTCTTTTGAAGAATCCTTTTGTTTTTATTTCAATCTGACTCACATTTTTTGAATGGTGGAGCAGACTGTCAGGCATATTTAGGAAGCCCTAGTGGGAAAATCCTATAGTCTTGAATTTTTCTTTCAAATAATCCTTTTGTTTTTATTTCAATCTAACTCTCACATTTTTTGAATGGTAGAGCAGATTGTCCGGCATATTCAGGAAACCCTAGTTTTGCAGTGTGTTTGACAGAAAATCCCATTTAGCAAGAATACATAGACAGAGGGTCTATGTGGCCATGTTTGGCAGCCCTGACATTTGGGTTGCCATCAGATATGTGTGTCCTCAGTCCTGATGGAATAGTACCCCTACAAAGATTGGATGGGGATTCTGAATACAGTGATACAGATATTGCAGTCTTTCTGATGTGAAGGAAAGGCAGGTTTTAGATGATCAGTGTTGTACAGGTATGTGGGGATTGGTTGTCCTGGAATTCATGCTTGTTACATGTTTTTAAGACAGAAAAGGTTGTGTCATATTGGTTATTGTACCCAATTCTGTCTTATAAAGAGCAAAATACTTTGCTCCACCTCTAGATAACCAACTGGAAGATTCTTGGCGAATCAAATCTGTAAAATAAAGTTTTGTTGTAGCTACTTACTTTCATTACTAGTCTTTTTGCATTATCATAACATTTCACAGATGGTGAGCAGTTCAATTTCTGGTGCTTTTGTTGACAGATATAAGTGACAAGGCTTTTAGGTCAGCCATATAGAAAAATCCAACATTAGCAGTGCCAGATATAATGACAAGTTTGCTTAGGTCATTCACATGGAAAATCCCATTTACCATAAAACTAGTGCAGGGAACACTGCCTGCTACATAAATGTCTGCTTTTGTAACCATTTTTTTCTTTTTGAGTTGTGGGGACTCAGGGAAGAAGTGTAACTTTGTCTTCACATAGGATGTATCAGCTTGTTTATTATTTGAGCTACTGACTATGGCTGGTAAGGCGGAACTTGCAATGTCATTATATGATATTTATTCGATTGTAGATGTCTTTTGTAAGGAGTACAGGGTAGTCTTGTATTACTATAAGTCATCTAGTCTCCTAAATTATAAAAGAATCTTTCTTTCTTTCTTTCATTCACATTGAGTTTGTTAAAGAATTTCAATCTGTCACTAATTTGATGTATAAAATACTATTTATTATTTAGAAATTAAATAATTAATTAAAAGAAATTTTAAAAAATTAAAATTAATCTACTATTTCATAATTGACATTTATCTACAGTTTCTTTTTCATTATTGGTAGAACAAAAATAAATCTCCTTTTTTAATTATAATTTTTTAAATAATATTTTTCTTAATATAAATATAAAATATGAGATGCACAAATTATTCTTTTATTTTTTATTTTGAATGGTATAGACACAAAGTGTTATGTATGTTGTAAATAGAGTAGTTCTAAAATAAAATAAAATAATTTCAAATTGATATCTTTTTACTTTTTTAGATAAATACATTTAAGATATTTATACTAATAATAATAATATTTCTATTTCGATAAATAGTCATATTATTTTTAAACAAAATATATAATAGATTGCTATTTTCATATTTAACTTTGCTTTGGATCCTTCTACTAATGCTCCAATCCAAGAAGCCTACCCAAAATGAGATAGTCTCTTCCTTTTAATATTAAAGAACACTCAGCTTGATAGAACTAAAATTTCCATTTTTGATGGCTCCACTTTTTTTAAGGAGAGCTGAGTTTTTGCATAGATAAAACCCTCCTCACCTCTAGACATTCCAATGTTTAGTTAAACATTATAAATGTGGGAGACCTAACTTTCAATTAATTAAAGTTTTGTAGATTTTTTTTTATTTTTTTTAAATTAATTATATGAATTTATGATAAAAAATGATTTATTTAAAAATTATCTAAATTCTAATTTTTACATTTGGGAAACATGTTCTATCTATATAGTCTTTTTATGACTATTTGATTTTGATGTGTTTGAAACCTCTAAAAAAATAGATGTTTTTAACGAGAATGTAGTTTTCTCTTGATAAACTTTCTTAATATCTAAGATGTTTAAATAGAAATGGAAATGCAACCTCAGTCGGACATGATAAAAGCATAGTCCCAAATAACAGCTTAGAAAGTGCTCCACATCAAGCTACCAATCAGTGACTACCTCAGTGACTACCTCTCTTTTGTCATTCTGCCTTTGGCTATCAACTTCATATGGGAATTTTGATGCCTAGTTGTTTTCTTTTATTTCTTTCTTCCTTTACAAGTTGAAACCCAAATGGTTACTCAAATTTATCCCTCCACACTCACATTCTACAAACTATTCCACAATTAAATACCAATCTTTTCAATATATTAACAAAATTCAAGTTCAAATTAGGACAAGTGCAGTATTCCAAAATAATTTCTTCCTAATGGACTTGTTTTGCTTGCTTTAGAAGATTTCACCTATGATTAACCAATTGGATTGTGTGTTTCTCTTAAGGTAAGTTTTGGTGAAGAAGTTCAACACAAGTAAAGATTGATTATGTTGGGTATGTGATAAAGACTCTTTTGAATAGCTCTTCAAATTATGTTGTACACCAATATATTGTCCGGCAATGTTATTGTGTCTTTTGGTATATTAGGCACTCCTTGATGAATTGATTCATTGTTGATTCATGCTATGGGTCAATACTTCAGTCTTTTATATGAGCAATCTACTTTCCAGTTACTTTTATGCAATGTAAATGTTCAAACATTTTTGTCTGTTGTTGTTTTTACAATTATTTTATTGTCATGCCAGTAAAAAAATGTTTAAATGGTCTCTTAAACTCTTTAATCATGGCTTTCATTTATGAGTATCTAAAAATAGATATATATTTAACAATTATTTTAAATTTTTCAATTTAAAAAAAAAAACTTGATTTTGAATAACCTTAAAAATGATATCTCCAACAGCTGTTAAATAGATGTATTTATAATATTTATAATAATTTATTTTTATTTTTTAATATTTAAATATGATAAATATTATATATATTTATACTAATTTTAAAATATTTGAAAACAAAACATTGTTTATTTATAATTTCTTAGGGTAGGGAAAATAAATATAAAGATGGAGATAAGAGTTGGGGTAGGAGATACAATATTTTATTTTTACTTATTATTCTATTTAATATCTATATGTTTATATGAATAATATATATTTTTTAATTTAAAAATATATGTATTTGATCATATACTCTTAAAATAATTAAAATTTATAATTTTTTAAGATGATTTTATTCATTATAGATAAAAATAATCACAAAATAATTTTATTGAATTATTTATGTGGATCATTTTTATTATTTATGTATATTGATTTATCAATAGCTTTTGTTAAACATACTCACACCACTACACTTCACCTCTTGTTGTCTCTATAATTACACATCTTCACATGAAAATCATAACATCATAAAAACATAATGCTTTAAAGATTGCTACTATAACCCAAAAATGTCCTAAAGAGTTGCTACTCATGTTGTTTGCATTCAGCACAATGAGACTTTCCCATAGTGTTCTCTAGTACCATAGCTTCTATGAATTCAAGAACATTTGATAGAAAATTAGGCATAATGTTCATCCTTGGTTGTTTACACTCTCAATAACTAGATAACAAAAGAAAGCTGTGATATTGCTATCAAGATCCAACTATGTGGTTTTCAAGTCAAACTATTGACCCATGTTTCATGAGTAGTGGCTCAAAGAATCATCTCTCATGATAATAAATGGTAGACTTAGCACTCTTTAGATCTAGGTGATGCTCACAAAGGTGAAGCATTGGGCCTTCCTGGGAGGTCACCCATCCTAGTATGAACCCAACTCAAGTGTTCTTTCCCCCAAGTTTAAGCCCATTTAGCTTGCTACCTCATTTGCAAAACCTTCAACAAGTATTGTCTTATGAACCATTCCTTATAGAGCCCCTTGAGCTCGTCAATTGATAACTATGACATATTTTCCACAACAACTCAAATTATGATATTGCTATCAAAATCCAACTATGTGGTTTTTGAGTCAAATTCATTGCCCATGTTTCATGAGTAGTGGTTCACAAGACCACATCTCTCATGAGAATGAATGGTACACTTGGCAGTCACTACATCTCAAGAGGTGATGTATTGGGCCTTCCCAAGAGGTCACCCATCTCAATACTACTCCAACTCAAATGCACTTAACTGTGTAGTTTCCCCCAACATTAAGCCCACTTAGCTTGCTACCTCATTTGCAAAACCTTCAGCAAGTAGTATGTCTTATGAACCAATTCATTATAGATTCCTTTAAGGTCATCAATTGATAAGTAGGATATATTTTCCACAACAAGTCAAATTATGATATTGTTATTAGGATTCAATTGTGTAGCTTTTTGTTCAAACTCATTGAC
This sequence comes from Cryptomeria japonica, assembly GCF_030272615.1. Taxonomy (NCBI): domain Eukaryota; kingdom Viridiplantae; phylum Streptophyta; class Pinopsida; order Cupressales; family Cupressaceae; genus Cryptomeria; species Cryptomeria japonica. Next base: position 198,898,184 of record NC_081407.1, on the reverse strand, counting down.
TCATGTTTCATGAGTAGTGGTTCACAAGAACCCATCTCTCATGAGAATGAATGGGACACTTAGTGTCAGAATCACTGATGGACTCAATCTCCCAGGATCACCTACAAAACCAAGATCAACCTTCTACACGAGAGCAACAGAGGATGAAATGTTGAAATATGGTGCAATAACAGAATGATGATATTATCACATTCCAAAAGATACAATATGGATTAGCACTCCCTTGTACTAACTGAACTGATATGAACTCATCTGAGCTAGCTCTGAATTATCTCATAAGGGAGAAGTGAGTTTTGATTATATAGCAAAATGTGGGCACATAATTCCAAGAGGAATAATACTCCCAAAAAACCAAATTATGTGGGAGTTGTGCCTACTTGGAAAATGCCAAACATGTGGCAAACAAACTTAGGTAGGGACAAAAAAATGGTTATGGAGAGGTGGAAAATGTGTAACGCCCCCGCTATGAGGCCCAGAGGAAAAACAATAATAAGCAATAAAAAAATCGAAAAAAAAAATTATTATTAAGAAGAAATAAACCATACATTAACAATGCTACAAGAGGATAAAAGATAAGAAGCAATGAACATGTAAATCATAAAAGTGTCCTCAAGGCCTCACAATGATATAATTCAAATATCATAATCAAATGCAAATGAAGGAATGAGAACTATTACCAATAATATTACATTGTCCTTCTCAAGGAGCATGATTCAGAATACATAGCCATGAATATACAAAAGATCATAAATTACATTACAAGGTATTCTTATGGATACAATCTTCTAATACAAAGATGTCAAGAGCTCAATAACTGGAGAGCAGGGTAGATCTTCAGACTTCTTCTCAAACCATCTCGATCATGTTGTAACTCCTACCAAAACCCATTGGGTGCGAATAGCACTCCACCCAACCATGTGGTACCATTAGGTCCATCCCCCGTGCTAGGAGGTATCAGTCAGACCCCAAAGGTAAGAGGAAGGTACAAGAAGAACAAGTGCAATACAAGGCTCATGTGATTATACATATGACATCAAATAAATTACAATGGATCCTCAAGATACAAATCTCCAAGAGTCCAATGATGGGATGAATAAATAAATTTGGAGCAATAATAACAGTCTTCAATCTTTTCACGAGCCTCCTCGGGCGTGCAGTTGAAGGAGCCAAAACCCAATAGTACAAATTAACATTAATTTCCAAACAAACAAATTGAAATCATCACATAAATCACACAAGCAGACTTTTATTCAGATTGACAGGAAATTTACACATGCAAGAAGAAAGAACCAGAATTCCCTACCTTTTTGACGCTATCTGGAAAAGAAAACAATTACAGAAGCTATATGCACGAGATACCGATCCAAAAGCTCCAATCCAGATGAGTCAAACAATCCTTTTCAATTTCATTTTCCAAGAGCCAGAAGTTTTCCCAAAATTTCTCCTTTCAAGAATAGATTGATTTTCCCCAATTTCTTCCTCTGAAAAGCCCCATAACAGAGAAATTCAATTTGCAGAGCAAAAATTCATGGAAACCTCCCCCTCTAAAAAGCAAGCAATAATAATAAAATACCCTTTTCAATTGTAACTCCCAACATAGGAGATTCTTTTCATTTAATTTCCATAATTAATTTATTTCATTATGTAACTCCCACACAAGATATTTGAATTAAATTAACTAAATATTAATTTTGTCTTTTGAATAAAATACCAAAAATACAACAAAACACAAATAATTAATTTCCCCTTTTAAAAAAACAAGGTAAATATTTTAAATTCCCTTAATAAATTACTCCTTTCAAAGTAGTTAATTAATTTGGATAATTTAAATCTCTAAGTTCCACAATTACTATAAAATCCAAAATTAATATTTAATTTTCCTTTTTAAAAGATTATTTTCTAAACAATAAATTGGATCACAAATCATTTACTAATGTAATTAACTGAATATAATAATGCACAAATTTAACAATATTAATTAATTAACCAATATATTTAATTTCCTATAAAATATTAATATAAATATTTTTGCTAATAAAATATTACACCAACACAAGGGTAAGGGACTGCGACAGACAACACGAAAAACTAACGGGACCAACATCAACATGACTGACAACAAGAACAAGGGTGTCTAACAGGGTCTGACCGATAACTCCCCTTTTTTTTCCACTTTACCATTGGGTTGAAGAGAACGCTTAAACCTGATGATTCAGGTGGAGTCAATGCTCAGTACCTACAACCCTACATCACCGAGAAACATACATATCGATATCCAACATGAAAAGGCACACCAGTGGAGGAGAGTCGTGACAATATGTGTCCTACCGAAGTGGGTGACGGAAGATTATCCCCTCACACCCCATATAGACTCATACCCATACAAGAAGATGAACAAAAGAAATATTACATACATAAAGAGGACATGTCAGTCCAAGGTTAGTATATACACATATAACCTAGCATCTAACCATCCTTCAAGATAAAATGCATAACCTACATGATAAAAGCCTTCACATAAGGGAGTATCATCCAAACACATAAACCACCAAAGAAAACAACCAGAGTCAAATTAAGTTAGACGGAGTATGGTCGAGGGAGGGGCACTGCATTCTCCCCCCTAGGATTCGACTTACTCCTGGAAGTCGCAAAGCTAAGGCAGGAACAACAAGAATCACGTTAGTCATAACACATATATTAAATAATCCAAAAAGCCATATTTCCACAATTCTTCTCACAGAACACAAATTATCTATTGAAGTCCTTATCCAAAAGTAGACATGTCATAATGTAAAACATCAAAACTTACTATTTCCAAAAATGAAATCACTTCCTTAACATCTTTAAGCATCATAAATATGACAAATATACATTCAATTCAACGTCTACACATACACTTCTTTGTACACACTAGGCAAACATACATACTTTCAAATTTATTGTTCGACGAGTGTTGTGAGTGTTTTCCTAGATTCTCTTTGAGTTAGGTTGGCATTATATGGTTAATGTAGGTTTTTTTGTTCACCGCCTCTTTTAGATTGAGATTGTTTTGTGTTTTATGATTGGAGCTGGTATTGATGTGATATGACATATGTGTCGTGAACTCTCTTCTTCTTTCAATGTGTATGCGTTATGGATATGAGATTATGACTAAAATTGGCAAACTAAATCTGAAAGTATGTATGTTTGCCTGGTGTGTAAAAAGAAGTGTATGTGTAGATGTTGAATTGAATGTATATCTATCATATTTATAGTGCTTAAAGATGTTAAGGAAGTGATTTTATTTTTGAAAAGAATAAGTTTTGATGTTTTACATTATAACATGTCTACTTTTGGATAAGGAATTCAGTAGAGAATTTGTGTTCTATGAGAATAATTGTAGAATGGTGGATTTTTGGATTATTTAATATGTGTTATGACTAATGTGATTCTTGTTGTTCTTGCCTTAGCTTTGCGACTTCTAGGAGTAAATTGAATCCTAGGGGGGGGAGAATGTAGTGCCCCTCCCTTGATCAGACTCGGTCTAACTTAGTTTGACTCTAGTTGTTTTCTTCAGTGGTTTATGTGATTGGATGATACTCCCTTATGTGAAGGTTGTTATCATGTAGGTTATACATTTTATCTTGAAGGATAGTTAGATGCTAGATTATATGTGTATATACTAACCTTGGACTGACATGTCCTCTTTATGTATGTAATATTTCCTGTGTTCGTCTTCTTGTATGGGTATGAGTCTGTATGGGGTGCGAGGAGATGATCTTCCATCCCACTTCGGCGAGACACGAACTGTCACGATCTCCTCCACCAGTGTGTTTGTTCATGGTTGACATCGATATGTATGTTTCTCGGTGATGCAAGGTTGCAGGTACCAAGCATCGACTCCACCTGAATCTTCAAGTTTGAGCATGCTCTTCAACCCAATGGTAAAGTGGGAAAAAAAAAACGGGGGAGTTATCAGTCAGACCTCGTTAGGCGCCCTTGTTCTTGTTGTCAGTCATGTTGATGTTGGTCGTTGGTTTTTCGTGGTCTGTCGCAGTCCCTTACCCTTGTGCTGGTGTAATATTTTATTAGCAAAAATATTTATATTAATATTTATAGGAAATTAAATATATTGGTTAATTAATTAATATTGTTAAATTTGTGCATTATTATATTCAGTTAATAACATTAGTAAATGATTTTTTATCTAATTTATTGTTTAGAAAATAATCTTTTAAAAAGGAAAATTAAATATTAATTTTGGATTTTATGGTAATTGTGGAACTTAGAGATTTAAATTATCCAAATTAGTTAACTACTTTGAAAGGAGTAATTTATTAAGGGAATTTAAAATATTTCCCTTGTTTTTTTAAAAGGGGAAATTAATTATTTGTGTTTTGTTGTATTTTTGGTATTTTATTCAAAAGGCAAAATTAATATTTAGTTAATTTAATTCAAATATCTTGTGTGGGAGTTACATAATGAAATAAATTAATTATGGAAATTAAATGAAAAGAATCTCACATGTTGGGAGTTACAATTGAAAAGGGTATTTTATTATTATTGCTTGCTTTTTAGAGGGGGAGGTTTCCATGAATTTTTGCTCTGCAAATTGCATTTCTCTGATTATGGGGCTTTTCAGAGGAAGAAATAGGGGGGAAAATTAAACTATTCTTGAAAGGAGAAATTTGGGGAAAACTTCTGGCTCTTGGAAAATGAAATTGAAAAGGATTGTTTGATTCATCTAGATTGGAGCTTTTGGATCGGTATCTCGTGCATACAGCTTCTGTCACTGTTTCCTTTTCCAGATAGCATTAAAATGGTAGGGAATTCTGGTTCTTTCTTCTTGCATGTGTAAATTTCCTATCAATCTAAATAAAAGTTTGCTTGTGTGATTTACTGTGATGATATCAATTATTTTGTTTGGAAATTAATGTTAATTTGTACTATTGGGTTTTGGCTCCTCCAACTGCATGTCCGAGAAGGCTCGTGAAAAGATTGAAGATTGTTATTATTGCTCCAGATTTATGTATTCATCCCATCATGGGACTCTTGGAGATTTGTATCTTGAGGATCCATTGTAATGTATTTGATGTCATATGTATAATCATGTGAGCCTTGTATTGTTCATGTTCTTGTACCCTTCTCTTGCCTCTAGGGCTTGACTGATACCTCCTACCACGGGGGATGGACCGGATGGTACCACATGGTTGGGTGGAGTGTTATTCGCACCCATTGGGTTTTGGTACGAGTTGCAACATGAACAAGATGGTTCGAGAAGAAGTTTGAGCTCGAGTTATTGAGCTTTTGACATCTTTGTATTAGAAGATTGTATCCATAAGGATACCTTGTAATGTAATTTATGATCTTTTGTATATTCATGGCTATGTATTCTGAATCATGCTCCTTGAGCAAGGCAATATAATATTATTGGTAATAGTTCTCATTCCTTCATTTGCATTTGATTATAATATTTGAGTTATATCGTTGTGAGGCCTTGAGGACACTTTTATGATTTACATGTTCCTTGCTTCTTATCGTGTATCCTCTTGTAGCATTGTAAATGTATAGTTTATTTTTTCTTAATAAAAAAAAATTGCATTTTGATTGCTTATTATTGTTTGTCCTCTGGGTCTCATAGTGGGGGTGTTACACTAAAATAACCAAAGTCAAACTAAGTTAGACAGAGTCTGATCGAGGGATGGGCACTACAAAATGAGTCCAAGAGAGGGTGTGACATTCGACCACCCAAATGTGGGTGTGAATGACACATGTGAATGTAGGACTATGCCATGTGTTCTCACATAAATCATCTTACTATAACCTAAGTATGCTTAATAATGTGTAGGAAATAAATATTAAAAACCTACACTCACCCCCCCCCCCCCCCCTTAAGCATAGCTTAGGTGGCTGAAAAGATGAAAAGATGCAAATATGGGTCCTGACTACAAGGCCATGTTAGGTACTCGTTTACAAAACAATCTCTCGCAAACGAAGAAAACGAGAAAACCCAGTGGGATAAATCTCCTCCCCAAAAGAGAGAAAAGAAGTTATAGGTTTCCCAACACAAGAAGAATCTCATGTAAGGAAGAAATCCCCTCTAAAATAGAAAGGATAAGAAAGACTATGTAGCCTTCCCAAAAGTAGTAAATTGTACCAATGGTTGATGCTCAAACCTAGATGTAGATGATGGACCATGATCGTCGAACTACGTTCCTCCCCTTAGGAAGAAACAAAACAAAAGGTGCATGAAGACCGTCTTACCATTCCTGAAAAGAAGGAAGAAATAACAAAATATATGAAGTCTCTAAACTATGCTCAGGTGTCCCCATGTTGATGCCAAAAGTTGTCACCATCAAATTAGGTGTTCTAGGCCACACTGCAAAAGGAGACAATCTAGAACCTAGTGGAGATGGATGTAGAACAAAATCCAAAGACAAAGGTGCCTCCTCCAAATGTTACTCAATAGTGGCTACAATCATGTCAAACTATGAGGAATGATCATGTGGGTAAAGAACAAGAGGGTAGAAAGGTTCCGCCTCAACATCTGAAGAAGATGAAGTGACTTCATCAAAGAGAAGATGTATGTACTCAATAGCATCCTCCAAGTCTACAAGATAGGACTGACAAAACAAACCTACAATGTCTGTCAAGTAATCCCATGAAACTGGATCTGGAAGATGATGTATATCCTATTGCACTGAATCAATAGGAGCCATGGATGTAGCAGTACCAGTATCATCAAAAATAACAGTCGATGTAGGAGATGAATTATCAACACATGTCTCTTGAACCTCAGTTGAAAGAATGCCAAGATTCACTTGAACATATTGAATCTACTCAAAAGTGTCCACAGTAGATGTCTGAGCGTGTAAGTCAGTCGAAGGAACAACAGAGGAAAAATGTGAGAAGGTGTATACTCAAGATTGATTGATCTACCTCCCCAATTGCAACAATGTCTCTACTATGCAAATCCTAAATAATCACAGAATTTGAAGTGAACTCAACACTTTTCCCTTCACCACCATGTGTGATCTAATAGATAGAAAGGATATTTGTTGACAATGAGGGCACGCAAAGGACATCATTGAATGATCCTTCTTTTATGTCAATAGACCTCTTCCCATGAACACGCATATGTGTTGTTAGCCATCAGAATGTTTGGTGACGAACAAGTTTCAAATGAAGAGAACATATCATGTGATGAATCCATATGATGTGAAGCCCCAGAATCAAGGATCCATCTCCCTGACTCAGAATTTGTAATTGCAACAAGTGCTTTCCCCTTTTGTTTCTCTGACTTTGAATTAGATGAAGATGGCGAATCCTTTGACATAGTTGAAGGTAAATTAATTTTATTCTTGCAATCAATGTTCATCATGCCCATATTTCTTGCAATATGCTATGCATAAGAGGGCTTCTCCTTTTTTGATGATTACCTTTTTGAGGAAGAGGACTCAAATTATTTATGTGAATTGTTATTTTTCTTCTTTTGTTTCTAATCAGGATACCCTGATTCTTTCCTGTACCTTAGGTTCACTAGCAATCAATCTTTGTGACTTGGAAGTTTTGATGATTCCCATTTGAATTAGTTTCACTTCCTCTTGGATTAAAAGATCTAAAAATGCATCAAAAGTGGGTTGAACATATCCAGTTCCCATAGAAATCCTATTGGTATGAAAGCCAAAAAGAAACATAGAATACTTAGGACCAAGCTTGGATAACACATTGAGAATCAATTCTAAATCATCCTTAGTAATCTTGCAATCCATTAATTGTGTTCTTAGTTGCTTTAACTTGGAGATATAGTCTTGGATATTGTTGAAACTTTTTGGATCAGGATTCATCATATCATTATCAATCTGATAACCCCTAATCTTATCAATTTTACCATACAAATTTTCAAGAGTCTCCCAAGCCTCTTTAGGTGTCTTGCATGATTCAAGATAAAATTGTAAATCAAAAGAGACTAGTGAACAAATGTAACCAAGAGCTCTCTCACGATTGAAGGGCATTAGCATCAGTAGGTGCAAAAATAGATTCTTTGACATAGTCAGTGCAACCTTTTTCCCTTGGATGATTCCATACAATTTTTTCCATGTTTCATAATTATATGGAGTTAGGAGTTCAATTTGAGTTTTTCCCATTGCACTAATACACAACAAAATAAATTAAAGCAATTAGAACACAACAAGATTACCTCCCCAAATTCACTCAATCAATGACCACCCCAGAAAAATATGATTGTGGCACTTTATAAATTAGTGTGTTTACAATGATAAAGTTGTTTTCCAAAGTTTTACAATGTCCAAAATTGGACCCAACTATTGAAAGTACAATAGAATGTCAAAATTACAACCTCAAAATAGCACCAATGGATAGTACTCAGAAAACTATCAACTTTGAAAAAGAGAATCACCTCGATTTGAGGTCATATGTGAAAGTTCTAGCTGTTTGAAGTTGAAAAAACTGGGATTGTCCTTCAGACCTAATGAAAAAACTGATTTTTTGGAAAATTCTGATCACTTGAGAAAAAATGATACCATTGTTGTGAAGCCTACGAAATTCTACCCCAAATCAAAAAAAAATGCTCACAAAATGGAGCCTAGATGATTGAGATAGTTGTCTTCTGAAGTTAAGGTGCAAAACTGAAAACTTCAACAGAGAGGGGTTACTAATTTCCAAAAATCACCCTCCACCAAATTTGGTTGAGCTCCTGCTAAATTGTCTATGGGTGGGGCCATGTGGCTCTGCCTATAAAAAAATTTGCCACGAATTTGATTTTCAGCAAAATATAGAGTATCTTATATCAAAATTTGTATGTTCAACCTTCTGGACTCAATCGTGATGTCCTTTTAGACTGAAAATGCACCCAGCAAAGGCTCAATGTTGAATGTCTTCGAAATTCGAGAAGGGGCTTGTAGATCTAGAAGCTTTGATACCATGTCAAAGTCACGGATGGACTCAATCTCCTAGGATCACCTGCAAAACCAAGATCAACCTTCTACACGAGAGCAACAAAGAGAATGAAATACTGAAATATGGTGCAATAACAGAAATTATGATATTATCACACTCCAAAAGATACAATATGGATCAACACTCCCTTGTATTGACTGAGTTGATATGAACTCATCTTAGTTAGCTCTAAATTAGCTCCTAAGGGAGAGGTGAGTGCTAATTATATAGCAAAATGTGGGCACATAATTCCAAGAGGAATAACAACTCCCAAATAACCAAATTAGGTGGGAGTTGTACCTACTTGGAAAATGCCAAACATGTGGCAAACTAACTCAGGTAGGGACAAAAAAATGGTTATGGGGAGGTGGCAAATGAGTCCAAAAGAGGGTGTGACATTCAACCACCCAAATGTGGTTGTGAATGACACATGTGAATGCAAGACTATGCCACATGTTTTCTACCTAAGTATGCTTAATAATGTGTAGGAAAAATAAATATAAAAAACCTACACTAACACTTAGCACTCATTGCATCTCAAGAGATGAAGCATTGGGCCTTCACGGGAGGTCACCCATCGCAATACTACCAACTCAAGCACACTTTAAAAAAAAATCTCTCATCAATTTGTGAGATGCAATTTAATCCAATGACACTTCACTTATTCTACTCTATTGTATTCATCAAAGGTTTAAAAATATGTTTGTTAAGAATAAGTGCAATTTTTTAGTGTTGAGAGGCCAATGGAGCGGTTTAATATCGAGTGTATTTTAAAGTTTTTCCTAGTATATTTAGATACATTTTATCATGAGGTTTCCAATTAATTGTGTCTCAAGGGGTACAAAATGTCAAAATCAATGAGCATCACCAAGATGCAATGAGAGATGGGTTCTTGTACACCGCTACTCATGAAACATGTGTCACTTAGTTCAACTCAAAAAGTACATAGTTGAATCCTAATAACAATATCATAATTTGACTTGTGGAAAATATCTCATACTTATCAACTGGAGAGTTAAAGGGGCTTTATAATGAATGGTTCATTAGGCACAACACTTGTTGAAGGTTTTGCAAATGAGGTAGCAAGCTAAGTGGGCCTAACCTAGGGGGAACTTCATGGTTAAGTGCAAACAAGTGAGAAAATAAGTTTTCTAGTTAGCATGACTCTTACATCATTGATTTTGACATTTCGTTCCCCTATAAACAAAATTAATTAGAAAGCTCATGATACAATATCTACATATACTAGGAAAAACCTTAAAATACACTCTAAATATTAGACCTCTATTCGTCTCTCAACACTAAAAATATATACTTATTCTTAATATACATATTTTTGGTGTATATATTTTTTGCAGTTTTTATGGACACGGTAGAGTAGAATCAATGAAGTGTGTCATTGAATTGAATTCCATCTCACAAATTGACAAGAGAAAAAACATTAAGCGTGCTTGAGTTGGAATATTATTAGAATGGGTGACCTCTTGGGAAGGCCCAATGTTTCACCTCCTAAGATGCAATGAGTGCTAAGTGTATCGTTCATTCTCAAGAGAGGTGGGATCTTGTGAAACACTCCTTATGAAACATGGGTCAATTAGTTTGACTTGAAAACTACACAATTGAATCCTAATAGCAATATCATATTTTGACTTGTGGGAAATATCTCCTACTTATCAATTGATGGCCTAAAGGAGCTCTATAATAAATGGTTCATAAGGCACAACACTTGTTGAAGGTTTTGCAAATGAGGTGGCAAGCTAAGTGGGCTTAACCTTGGGAGAAACTCCATGGTTAAAGGTGCTTGAGTTAGAGTAGTACTAGGATGAGTGACACCTTGAGAAGAGCCAATGCTTCTCAGATGCAATGAGTGCTAAATGTACCATTCATTCTCATAAGAGATGGGTTCATGTGAATCACTACTCATGAAACATGGGTCAATGAGTTTGACTTAAAAACTACACAATCAAATCCTAATAGCAATATCATAATTTGGCATGTTGTGAAAAATATCTCCTACTTATCAATCGATGAGCTAAAGGGGCTCTATAATGAATGTTGGAGTAGTATGGGGATGGGTGAAGCTCTTAATCATTATAAACAAAAAGCATTAAGCGTTCCCAAGAGGTCACCCATTTCAGTACTACTTTTCAATAAATAAACTGTTGTTTTTACAAAGGTTTCTTATTGGTTAAGCTTGGGGCATGCCTATTGTTGTTTTTACAACTACTTTATTGTAATGATGTTTTTTCTAGTAAATGAAATGTGTAGATGGTCTATTAAACTCTTTAGTCATGGTTTTTGTTTGTGTCTATTGCTTTGTAATGTCTCCACTTTAAAATAGAATTTAATAATAAATAATAATAATAAAATTTAAATATTAGAGATTAAATTAAAATATAAAAGAATATAATTAGTTAAAATTTAATTAAGTTAATGAATGGTCAAAAGGCATGGAAGGAAAAGTTGTGACTCCCTTAACAATGAGATATAAAAGGGAGAAGAGAACCTCATTTAAGAGAGGGATAATTTGGAAATGAGAAGTGTACATTTGATTTAAATAAGAAATGCAAACCTAATTATGTAAGGTTATGTCCCTTACAAAGGGCAAAAATAATGAAGAGTTGCACTCTTTCAAAAAGTGCTAATGGTGAGAGGGTGTCTCTTGCCAAAGGGCATGCATGATGAAGAGGTGTGAGCTCTCCTTCACATTGAGAGATATAAATGAAAGGAATCAAAGAATCCAGGAACAACGCCATGGATTGGATCAAATCAGAGTTGTTACTAAGTTACAGGCAGTAGCATCTTGGTTCTTGGTGTCATACCTAATTTCATATATATTCATAATATATAGAGAAAATTAAGAAGTCTGCCAGCAAGGAATATACATAGAAACTGCCAGGAAAAGAGGGGAGGGAATAAACACGAAGCATTGACCTGAGTCTACCAGTAAGGTAAGAAAGGAGCACGGAAAGAATCTTCAGGTCTGCCAAAATAGGAAAATAGGAGTAGGCAACAAGAAGTATGTAGAAGACCATTTTTTGTTAAAATATTTAAGTATAGCAATCAACAAATTATAATTATATTAAATCTTATTGATATATCATTAATGTTAACTGTTGTGTATAGTGTTAATCAAATAGAGGGCATTAATATGATATTAATTTGAGAGAAATTAGATAAATAATATAAAATGATAATAGTGTCAAACTGGACATATAAATATATATCTGCAAATTAATTTATGAATACATAATACAATTAAATTCAAACTGCACAAAATATTGTAATGTTGTAACTCCATATGATGCGAATGATACAAGGAATAATAAATTCAATATAAGGGAATAATGGCAATAAATGGTTAATACTGATACAAAGATACTAACAGAAAATATTAATGATAACACATTACAAGGCACTAAGGTAATATAATGGAATGTGACAATTATATCAAATATAATGGATTGTCATAATGTGATGAAATGATTCATTGTTAATGAGAAACTCTCTTAAGTACGCCACTCCATAGTGGATGCCTAACACCTGCCACGGGGTGAAGCATTTGCTCTTGGGCTTAAGAGAGAAGGTGGTTGTGATGAGGGGGAACGGCGATAGAACCTCGCTGGGTACGCCACTCCATGATGGATGCCTAACACCTACCATATGGAGCCAAGGGGGGTATGGTATTCTGCCCTTGGGCCTAGGAGGGATGGTTTCTTGGACACCCTATCCAACTAATGGACTAAAGGAATTGATTAGTAGCTAACTTACAAACTAACTTTATATACAATAATCTGATCTCATCTAGGAAATATAATAATCTGATCATATTCAACAAATATAATTCTAACAGTTTGATATCATTTAATACAATTCATATTTCAGTTTAAGTATTATTTCATATATGTTCTCTAATTTTGTTGCAGGAAAACAATATACAAAGGTACGCCCCAATTACTCATTTATAGATTTGGCCAAATTTGGGTTAAATTAAAGCATAACTAATTAGGGGACATTACATGCTTTCTCACTTGCTGTCATATAAACAACTACTATCTAAAAATAGATATCAATTACAGAGACATGTTTAACAAAAACTATTAAAGAATCAATATATACAAATAGCAAAAATGATACACATAAAATTCTGAAAATTATTTCATGATTATTCTTATTTAACTACAATGAATAAAATAATTTTAATGAGATAGCTATGTACTTCAATAAATAAAACAATTATAAAAACAACAACAGCAGGCATGCCCAATGGAGTTGTATTGTTCATTGTTGTTTTGACTTGTGGAAAATATCTCCTACTTATCAAAAGAAAAGCTACCAGCATAAGATAACACGTAAGAAAATTTGTAAATTGTAGAATGGATTGCGTTACAAATCCAACAATACATAGCGAGGTCATGTTAAGTATATGTAAGAAGAGCGAAAATAAGTTTTCTAGTCATGACATTTCGTCCCCCTTGAGACAAAGTTAATTGGAAACCTCACTATACAATGTATCTAAATATGCTAGGAAAACTTTAAAATACAGTCTAGATATTCCACCTCTATTTGTCTCTCAACACTAAAAATATATACTTATTCTTAACGTACATATTTTTGAACTTCTGATGAACATAATAGAGTAGAATCAGTGAAGTGTCATTGGATTGAATTGCATCTCACAAATTCATGGGAGAAAAACTTTAAAGTACTTTTATTTTACAGTTTTCTCTGAAAAATCTCCTTTGCTTCTGTATCACACTATGGTAGGAGGTAAAGGTAGTTTCTGATGGCCCTGGCGAGCAAGACACTGATTTTATGAATGAAACCAACCTTATGCAAGAACTCCGCACAGAGATCGTTTATCCATTTACCTTGGTATTGTTTAAAGTGTACAAACCTATTCCCTCTAAATTCAAAAATGTGATCTCTAAGACTACTAAATGTCAAAAAAAAAAGTCTACCAAATGTCCGTAACTAAGACTACTAAGACTACTAAGTCTGGTTTTCTCATTTCCAAGTACAGAAGGTAAGTCTGGTTTTCTCATTTCCAAGTACAGAAGGTCCTAACAATGCCAAAACGATACACACCTTGCAGCCCCAACCAAAAAGTAGATCAGCACTCTCCTGGTGCAAAATATGCAGGGCTTTTCCAATTTGGTGATTTGGTGAAATGAAGCATCTGTTCTCGTTGTAAATCGAATACATTGAGAAGATTTCTGGTCTTAATGTGGTTTCAGATCACAACAGGAATCAACTTCAATATGTGAATTTAAATATTTCAAATGTTAAAATATCCATGCGCTTTCCACATGGTCATTTGAATAGCATAAAAATATATGGTATGTATTTTTCCAATATGAACAATCAATTAATGATAATATAGCATTCCTTCCATATAATCGCTAACTGTTTCTGTCCTCCTGGATGCTGTGTGCAGGTGGTGCCCTGTAATATGCAGGAACCATACTCGGAAAGAACATCTGTATAACCCCCTCTGCCTTAATAATTGGGAAAATGATATTGGAAGCACCCTGCCAGAACCAGCAAGAACAAAAAGTGTGACAATTAAACGATTGGAACAAATACAAAACAAAACATAACAATATGTATTCTACAATTCTAAAAGTAAAAGTGCTTAAAGATAAATCGGCATACTTCAATAAAGATGAGTTGCATCTGCATTTATAAATATGTTTTCCTTTCAATATGATGTTCAAGCACAAATTGCATGCTAGAATTTTAGCTGCTATCAGAGTGACTCCACAAGCACACAAGCATGTGTACAGGAAAACACAATTAAAATACCTATGAGCAAATAGATGGCCATGGCTGAGATATTCACAATGTTCATTCTTTTGAGAAAAATTGGATATTTTTATGCCGAGACTTTTCAAATGAAGAAAGGAAACCAAAGTTTAAAGTATAGGAAACTTGCATGGTTTAATTTATATCTGACAGGAAAGTTATCATATTTCTCTAAGGCTGAATTTGATCTGAGAATGTTCCAGCAGTGACCCTGTCAAAGAATGAATAAATAGGTACACCACAAACCTCAAAGATGGTTTTCTTCCAAAATTTGTGTATACTAGGGTGATGAGGTAGGTGTCTGTGCATGAGTATACATGCTCAAATTTCAACTTCTAAAATGATGATGAACAATTAAAACTTATTATACCAGGTCCTACATATGACAGCAGCCAATCACAAGTGCTAATAAGAAATTTTGAAATCCAATAAATTATACAGTATATATATCAGCATCATCAATGTCTTCTTTGCATATACACCTCCAAGTAGCTGGCATGGGGATAAAAATGGCCTACACCAACAATAAAAATCAGTAACCTTAAAGTCACAATTTATAGTTTCAAGGAATGAATTTTACTTCACATACGTTTTCTTCAAGTTGAATTTTCATGGAAAAATCAGTAACCACTAATACCATCATCAGATGCATTCTCCTCATCCATTCACAGGCTTGTCAAGCCATTATCCATGAATCATTTCTCTGGAGGACCTTCCTTGCATGACTCAAAAGTTGTGAATTCACATGGGATCCTCTACCTTTTTTGACCCGAGTCATTATCTGGTCAGCTGTATGGAAATTTCAAATGGTATAATTTTGTCCTCCCTGATCAACAGAGACAAATTCATAATTTGAGATGGCTTCAGAATGCACAATTGTGGGAGTTGACATGACAGTCAGCAGCGTTAAGGTATTTTCCAAAAGGAGAAAACAGGGCTAACAGTCCTGCTGAGGGAAGAGTAGAGATGCATATAACTCTGATTTATAGCCTGAGATTAAACATGATTTAATTCGACTAGTGTTTAGCGAGTTTCTGAAGTTTCAAAGCAATTCTGGACCTTCATTTGGTAAGGATTTCCCATAAATATAAGCTAATGCAACATTCAGTAGTTAAAAAATGACTAAGATCCTGTGCCCAAGTGATAAGCTCTTAAAATTGGGGCCTTATTAACAAGGGATATTTGGACAAATATTGCAAAGAATTTAGGTTTTGCAAAGCAACAAAAAAGGCTAAATGACCAATGGTGGAGAACAAGAAGAGATAGGTTCCAAGACAATTATCAGAGAAGCAGAGAAATAAAATATGAAAGGAGTAGTGATTTCATGTTACTAAAGGATGATTCTATTGCAAATAACAAAAAGGAATTAAAAAATTTCAGCAACCGCAGGAGAAGGGATGGGGTAAGCTGAAAACGGCAAATGCTCACATCTGTAAGTGTTCAGAGGCAAGGACCAAAATGTGAATAGAGATAGTTAGCTCTGGATCTGAGAGGTGTCAAGTTCTCTACAACATCATTTAGAGGTGACCAATCATGTGGGAAAAGGTAAAGGAAATAGCTTTCTTTTCCTTTTCCAAATTTTTTTGAGGCAGGAAAATGATTCCAATCCATATGTTGTGATCTACCCTGACAGCCTCGGTACTCTTTCTAGAGATTCTGGGGGTAAGTTTTGTTTGGCCTCAAGTTCTAATGCAGTCCCATTAGGGAGTGGTATGGCTGGAAAAAGCAAAAGTCCCCTTTTGAGAGTCAGCCAAGGATTTTCACTGTTGCAAAAAAAAGTGTTTATGAACAACTTACAAAACAAAAATAAATAAATAACTGTTCATATCTTAATGGAGTCCCAGAATTACCAGAAGTTAAACAAAAGATAATATGACATTTTATAATAAAATGTTATTTAGGGTGAAAAGTTGTGGCACATTACCAACAAAGGCAAAAAGGATACACCATATTGGGGGTGCGTAACAGCCTAAACATAATGCATCTAACCTTGAATCTCTACTGCATTGCTAACTTTGTCAAAAATGATATTCTCCCCTCTATTGTTGCTGAATATAGCTTCTCTTAATGCTTACTCATTTGACACCTGGATACTTTATTTGAAAATAAACTTCATGCTTCAAAATTACACAAAAGTGGATTGATTAATGATTATCTAAACTAATTAACCACCTTTCATTAAATAATTTGTCTGAAGCCTATTATAGAACAGCAGAAACTTTGTCATTTCCAGCAACATGGGATTTTGAGAAGATTTCCGATTATTTATTACAGAAAGAATAATTGATACAAAGCACAGAATAAACCAATTTTGAAGAAAAGGTTTTTGTGGAGAAAACAAAACATAAAAGCAAATGGTGGCATAATTCCAAAGTTCCCAGACTCAGACTCGGCTCGGACTCGGCAAGGTCGACTTGACTCGTGACTCGGCTATGACTCGGCAACGACTCGGCAATGACTCAGCAAAATTAAAAAAACCTTGAAATGAAGAGATTTTTAACGATTTAAAACTTGTTTCATGCACCCATTACTGAATAAAGCCCAATTATAATGTGTGCTAGCTTGTTATGCCATGAAAGGCATGTTGTTTGAGTATCTACTTGTTTGGGGCTTCTGTTTAGTATATTCTTTGGCCAAATTGAAATTCTAGGAGCACCAACATGAGACATCATGAACATCTTCACTTGGAAACTTTAAGGAATGCTTGTGTATGGTAGCATTAAATAGTGTGCTTGTTGAACTTAGGTTTTACCTTGGGACTATAGTTGACCTTGGTCTTTCTTGGACCTCTTAGTTTTTGGGCTATATATATGTTGGATGGAAGGGGGAATTGTGAGGCCAGAAGGGTTTGAAAATATGCTCCTCAGAGACATGTCCCTGGCCAAAAATAACCTTGTGCCCCATAGGGGGATTTTTTGGGATGTGAGGACAAGTAGGAAATGTCCCCAACTCACCCCCTTTTTTCAAAATTTTAAGAAACATCCCCATTGCAAATGGGGACCCCCACTTTTTGCTTTCTAGGGTTAGCTCTTTTAGTTTTGTTGTTGGTTGTTTTAGTGTCTTAGCCTTTGCATTGAAGGGATTGATTTTCTCAAAGGTCATCAAGTCAAGTGGATCTCCTCAAGGTGGAGTGAAGGAGGTTAGGTCAATTGAGTGATTAGGGGTTATTTAGATCATTCCTAGGGCTTTTGTGTACTATCCCGTCACGCTTCATGTTGCTAAATCAAACCTTGGTTGAATGCATAGTGTCCTCCTAGGTCTCGCCCCTTACATCAAGGTCAGAGTGAACTCATCTTAGAAGTCAGGAATGTCATCCTGATCCTGAAATGGCCTGAAATGGCCTGAAATTTGACTAAGTTTGGAAATTTGAAGGATCCTCCAAAATCTAGATTTTGCATTATAAATCATGGAGGTCCGAAACCACTTCAAACATCTTGACAATATATATGGAATATAACTTAAAGTATAAGAAAGAGAAAAGACACAAGGAAATGCCACTTATACTTAAATGTTATATTCCATATATGAATCCTGACAGAGAGACTAACTTGTCAACCAGCTTCATGTTTTTTTTGTTTTTTGCAAGTCAAAACATTGACCTGCTGTGGCGCGAATCCTAGAGCTCGAACTCGCGAGTTTTTCCATAACTCGCCTGACTCGCGAGTCAGGCGAGTTATGAGAAAAATTCGTCGAGTCCGAGTCACGAGTTGTCAAAACTCGCCGAGCTTGGCTCGACTCGCCAACTCGGCAAACTCACCTGACTCGCGGCGAGTCTGGGAACTCTACATAATTCAAAGCCAAACACAGCAGAAAGAATAAGGCAAAATAATTTTTTAATATTCTCACCATGGTAAATCAGGTCCTGAAGCAATGTTTTAGAGGATAGTATATCCTAACATGCCTAGGAAAGCAATTTGGTCGAAAGATAGAAATGGTAAAAACTTAGAGGAAGTAATAGGTGATTATATGTAGTGCTCTTTGCTTGACAAGTTCTTTCTACACATCCCCAATTCAAAGATTTTCATTTTGAGTTAGCACATTATGCAAAGTTTGCTATATTTAGTTTCAAATTACTGAATAGATAAGTGTCATGAGAACTAAAGCAAACTGATTACATATTGCTGTGACATATGTAACATCTGGTGGTCATGAATATATATGATATCAAACATAATAAAGATGTTGTATGTTAGCCTCTTCAATGATGGCCCTTCTACTTATTTAATCAAAAACATTAATCAGCTATCAAAAAGGTTCAACAAATCAACTACAAATTTTACATAAGCCCAAGAACACTCTTCAATGATCAACTTTCTCACTTTTACTCCAATCTCAAGATGAAGATTATCTCCAAGATGCATGGGGTCACTAATTTTAAGAGACTAAAATATTTTCTGCCGCGCTTGATTCATTATAGAGATCATATGGACTTGTATCCCTTCATTCAAGAGTTGACTCAACATAGGGCAGACATTCTCAATAGGGTGCCTACTCACAGGTCTTATGGTTCTCTCACTACATCATCTTTGTATAACATCTACAAGACAACCTCAACCATCATTGTAGTCAACTCAATCACCGTCACTGCACAGGAACAACATTAGAGCAGCCAACAAATGTCATGAACAATTTTTCTTAAAATTTTTGAAAATTAAAGTGGATATCATTGTCCTGGCCTGCCTGTCACTTTCACTTATGCCTCCTCCAAAGCTTTAATTGCCATTTCAAGAGTTCAACAGACAATTTGCAGTTTCAATGTTAACCTTTCTCACTCTTTTTGGCCAATTCTAGCATCTTCCAATGCTTATGTACCTATTGTAGTCAAAACGTGCACAGCAGTCATTTGTCCTTCCCGCCAATGTATTTTGTCTATACTCTGAGTGATTATTAGTTACACAAGCACATTGATAAGCATTTCATTCCATTTCAAAATGATATTGCAAAGGCATAAAAAAACGAATAAAAGAATGTCTACAGGGAATTGAAATAGCTTCTTGGAAAGTTTTGCCGATCAACAAGACAGGATAATAAGAAAAATCAGGTATTAGACTTTGGACATAAGAGACGGAATATGTATTTAGCCAAGCACACATACAAAAGTAAATAATATTCACAAGCAGCTCTTCTGGGAAACATCATTAGTTTTTTTCTTGGATTACTGACACGTAACATTTTAACTCCAATCAAAAAATGGCAAAATGACAAATCCTAATTAAAGAGATCAGCCAGATTTCTAGTTTGATTCTTTTAGGAAGGGAACTAAATTTGAAGAATTTAAACCAAGAATTAACCTTTCTCTAGTCAGAGAATACATGCTCAAAAGATCACATTAATGAGTTCATAACACCATAACAGAACAATCATGCACTTACAAAAATCAGGCGGGCTCCAAGCCAGAATTGTTTTGGTGAAGGAAAAGGGTACAATAGACGACCAACACCATATACAGCCACCGCAAAGAAATGTACAACCAAACTCAGAGGTCGTGGATTGAGGCCAGACAGCAGGGCCACAGGTCCAGTTGAAAACACACCTCCCAAACTTAAATAGTCAAAACAAGCTTGTTGCATCTCTTTCATTGCCTGATCAGGTGAAGCACAGAAGACCTTGTACAATGCACCTGCCAAAGTATTTATTGTTGATGCAACAGGCTGCATAAGATGTGATGAAAACTTCCTGGAATTAGTACCAAATAATAGAAAGAAAGAATATTATATAAAGAATAAAGCTAAAATAGGATATCTATATAAAGAATAAAGCTAGATGCAGGAGTACTTTAATGAAAAGCTCATCATCTTGGAGGCTACTGTAAGACTAACAGGCATTTTTATTTATAAAATTGCAACAGCCTTTTATCACACAAATTAATTTTTCTTACTGTTTGTATGGAAAACAATAGTCCAGCTATCACAAGTACATACCTTGCGAAGAGTGTAAAATGATTCCACATATTCACAGAGCGCTGAAGCATCATGAAGATTACGAAGAGGCTTAAAAAGCCTTTCAAGAACCACAATGTCAGATAATGCAACAGTCATTCCTCCACCAGTTAACGGATGCCTCATATTGAAAGCATCCCCCAATAGAAGAGCTCCAGGCCTAGGCAATGGTGAGGCTGGCATGATCTTGTTTGGCATGGTTCGTATGTTCCCACTTTCAATAGCAGCTAAGAATGATGTTTGTAGTTGCTCTGGAAGCTGATAAATTCCATAACAAATTTAGAGAATTCTCATACAACACCTCTCACCCTCTTAAGTAAGAATACTTAATAAAAACAGGTTCTGTCAATTATTTTGTCCGTTTCAGTATCCAGTGTATCCAAAGAAATACAAAGCCAAGCTTGAGAACAAAAGGAATTGTGTCCAACTTCTATCTGATACCTGAGGAGCCACCACAGTTTGTAAATACTTTGCCAGTTCTCCACTGGCAACAGATGGAACCTTTTGTCCTGGTACATCAACTAAGCAACGAACCTCTGTACTGCTAATCGGATAGAATAAAATTGGAGAAGGATCAGCTAATATGACATGTCCATGATTAGGATATGGAAGCTCACAGTTTTCCAGCACAAGACCAACAAAACATGAAGGAACATCTACCTGCATATTAATTCAGTGAAAATATTGGTTGTAATAAGTGCATGGTCTAAAATCCATCACAAGAAAAAACAGGCCTATTTATTATCAAAAGAAAAGGAAATTTCTTTTTAATTGTCTTATATCAGGCATAAGTTGTCGTTGTAAAATAAGACTTTACTTGTTCTACCTATATGGAAGCTTTCAATTGAGACCAACATAGCCATCTCCATAGGATGCAACTCTAACATTTTACTAATTTTTAAACCTCTCCCTCCCTCTCTCTCCCCTCAATGTTCTAAAGAATAATCCTAGCACCATAATGTGCCTGCTACTTGCTAGCATAATCCACACCAACTGATGCCTTTCTATGGCTTAATATTAGATACTGTCATGTACCTGAAAATAAATTGCTGCCAATATTCTAAATTTTATTCTATCGTAAGAAAAACAAAGCTCCTTAGAAAAAAGTTGTGATCAGCACCTTTGAATTACACAAGGAACGCCTTAAATTTGAAAAGCATCCATCACAGACAATAGTAAGAGGAGCCAAAGCTTCATGTTCTGCACCAGCCGTAGACCTGTACCTTACACCCTTCACAATTCCTTGCGTCTCAATCAATGAAAGTACAGTTCCTTGCTCCAAATGAACCCTGCAATCATATATATTTCAATTTGGTATGAGACTCATATAAAGAAATTTGAAAGCAATATATTTTTGAGAATAAAAAACGTGAAAGCAATGTATATTTGAGAATAAGAAAAGCATTCTATTTTAAAAATAGCAGCAATATTATTGATTAAAATTTAAAAGGTACCATGTTCATGATTCTCACTTCAATGTCAACTGGCAGAAATATTGCAAATCAAAACAAGGATAAAGGATTGGAATAATTTATTAGTGTTAACCAGATATTTATTTTGATAAACTGAATTAACTAAAACTCAAAGCTTTCGTCACTCAAAACATTCTAAAAATGTGTTGTCCAACCCAGTTAAACAAGCAGGTCAATATCACCACCAACAATTCTTGACTGACTTGAACAGTACTTAAATTACTCATCAAATATTTCCAAACTCAGAAACTAGGAGTTCCAAGAGACAAAGATTTGCAAACTTACCTGGTAGTTGCAAACTCTTAACTTTCTTGCAGGTGGTTGTACCCTAAGCCCTGGATTTCCCTTAATTGTACCAGACAAGGTTGATGATTGTTTTTAGTTTTAAAGGGTGAAAGCAAGACTTCTATGAAGAAAACTGAGAAATCAAGGTAATTCATACTAGTCCGAGATGAGAATTATAAAAATATAATACTTGTCATTCTGATGATAACTGGCCTCCATTTAGGTCTGTATACATGGACAAGACAACAATAAGTATCGACTTCGAATTCAGAACACAAATGGCCAAGTGGCTTCTCTAACTGAAGGTGGGCCTTTGTGCAACCTACGGAACTGGCTCCTCTATATAAAGGAGGCCTTCTTGGGCCTCATCTCCAGCACCTCAGGTGGATACCGAAGTAGGCCTGTATCATCAATTACAGGGTTCAGTTTCAAATAGAATTCGCCCTGTGGAATTTAACACACATAGGATACTGCCTAGTACTATAACATCTCGTGATATTAACACCTTAAAAAACATGCATGGATGTTGGGGGTTGAGACAATGTCCAATTCATTTAATTTACTGTTCTAGATCACACCATAACCATATAGGAGCATCCAGTTCTAAGATGATGCCATGTTATCACTCTGGTATTTTGCAACTTCCAATAAAGACACCAGCTTTAGATCAAGCAAAAAAATGATACCAAGACATATAATGAAAATACGAAAAAAAAGAAACAAAAGATATTGTGTGTACGTTGGCAGAGACGAGGCCTTTTCCCGTAGGCGCTGAATGAAGCGTCCATTGTGGAAACTACGCCCAGCCACATCTGCATGATGTCCTTCTAATGGATAAGACACTTTGGTGTGCTTTCCTTCCTTAAACAATCCATATCCCAGCACACGTTGGGCATCAATTCCATCAACACAATCTGCATACAAGAGAAGTTATAAGAATGTTATTAGATAACAAGTGAATCCGAACAAAGCACAGTTCATCCCAAGCCTATACAACAAAAAGAAATATCAGCACCAAATGCTTGCCATATGGAAAACCACATTTCATGCAGACCTATATGGTAAAGGGGATAAAAAATTCATATGTTCTCATCAAACAGAAGTCAACTGCCCAAATAGCTAAAAAGGGAATCCTCTTTCATACACAATAACCTCTTGCCAAGCTAAACCATAAAGAGGAAAGACAAGCTGCATAAAATAATAGATCCAAAAGACTTACCTTGAAGACCGAGCTCAACAAGTTTCAAGTAACCACCTGGCTGTAAAAGCTCCCCTACAATTCTATCAGGTTCAGTCAAATCTCTCTCAAGAAGACGAACACGTCTTCCATCCTGTATTGCCTTGGACAGCAAAAAGTGAGAAAATAACACACAAACCATCATTCCATCAATTTTGGTCTCTGTGCTCTCAACTAATTCAACCCTCCAAATATGTCTAAATGTTTTACATTACTCTCTAATAAATATGCAAAACGTCCACCTTTCTTGAACCTTGCTTCAATGTAATCTTGCAGCCATCAATGCCAAAGATAGAATCAATACACAAAAAGCTCATTTAAATGGATATAGAAATCAATTTATAAAAATATATATTTTTCAAACGGGTTGTATCATGAAATAGATATAACATGGATATATAGCAGATCTTTGACATAACTCATTACATGGATATAGCAATCATTTTGAAAGCTCTTTATGCAGCATAGTTTCTAGCTTGGGCAAAACATAAGTTGCATGCCAAAGAATGTTCCATAAACTTTATAAATTTAACTGACTTTATGTAATGTCCCATTCCTGAACTAAGGATCAGATAATAAATAGTAATAAAATTAAAATTCAAAAGGAAATAAAAAATAAATAATAATATAAATAATATTAAAAAAGAAAAAAATTAATAATAATAATAAAATATAATATTCATTAAGACAATTAAAATGAAGGGGATCTAAAAAAGTAAAAAAACAGTAACATTACCAACCAATCATCCACTCTTCACGATGAAGAAGAATGGCATAGCGGGCACGATACTGAAAGTAATCAATGTATGAAGGTATATTTCTAAGTCTTAATAGCAACAGTAGTCCATATGGAAATCGGTAGCCAAGCAAAGGGCAATTAATAATCGTGAATACTGACCATAACGTGAATACCCTGCGATGGTCAACCACATAATAATAATAATGCTGTAGAATTATAATAGTATCAGCTAAGCAATGTTCCAGGACGATTAATGATTACAATTAGAGTAACACGATGTCAACTAATAATCAACACTCCTTAACAGTGTCGTCAAGTATAATCGATAAAGTCGAAAGAAAGACTAATCGCTTTCATACGGAAATTAGTGGGAAATGGACAGCGATTCTAACACAGATTTAATCGTGGATTACTTGGAAGTTACCACCAATCAATTGAAGGTTAAGGATCAGATATCGATTTGGGAAGTCTAAACTGATAACAATATTTGTCATAATATGGTCCGGAGGCAGTGATAAATAGACATGTCCTTTGGAATACAACTCTTCAGTCATGACCGCTTGGAGTGATATTAATACAAGATCGTAAGCCTCTTCAAGGTGGGAAGATTAGGAAATTGCATATTCACAGCACTCAGGGGAATCCTTTGGTCAGCCGAGTAAGAGGGAGGTATATCATCCACCCGCAACAACGTGAAGTATGCACTATAACAGGGTACAAAGGTCAATCGAACATAGCTATACAGATAAGGGCTAGTCCTCATATCTTCATTGCATGATCATATAAAAACAACAATTACTTCCATTCCTATTAAAGAAAATCATTATATCGGGTTCCATTGACAATAATTCAAATCAGACTGTTGCACCGTTATTAATTTTATTACTTCTCTTAATATATATATACATAACCAAGCATCGAAACCATTACTAAGGTAGAATTACTCGCTTAAGCAAATTGAAGTTGATTTCATAGTATTGGGCGCAAGCTATAGTTATCCTTTTGAAGACAAAATCTAAGTATCACCTTCCATTCCTATTAAAGAAAATCATTATATCGGGTTCCATTGACAATAATTCAAATCAGACTGTTGCACCGTTATTAATTTTATTACTTCTCTTAATATATATATACATAACCAAGCATCGAAACCATTACTAAGGTAGAATTACTCGCTTAAGCAAATTGAAGTTGATTTCATAGTATTGGGCGCAAGCTATAGTTATCCTTTTGAAGACAAAATCTAAGTATCACCAAAGGGGGACATTACAAGTGGTATCAGAGCCATCATCCTGCCAACCTAGGGAGTCAATAGTTGATGCAACCAAGTCAAAGAACCTTAAGGGCCCTTGAAAGAGAAAAAAAGAGGATTATAGAGCAACAATTAAGAACATTTATGGAGAAAAATGAACAGACAAATCAAGCCATGCTCCTAGCCTTGCAAAATATAAATATTACCATGTGTGATTTAAGACCAAACCAGGGAAACAATAGGGATGAAAATTCTAGCCAATCAGTAAGGGACAATGGGACCACTCCCGCAACCACCTTGCCCCCTTTCACACCTAGGGAAAGATTCTCAAGAGGATATGAACAGATTAATAACCCAAATGTAGAAGCACTTGCCACAGAATATTCTAGGCTTGAACCAAAAATCAAAAGGAGCATCCCCTTCCCAGCCTATTGTGAGGCTAAAATGAAGACTTCCCAGAGGGAGAGGGATCATCATCCAAACCGTGATATCCAAAACAAGATAGGGAAGTTGAGCATTCCAAATTTTGATGGGACGGGAAAAACTACAGCACATGCATGGACCCAAAAATTGGAAACCTATTTAACCCTTAGTCCCATGACAGAAAAGGATGCCATAACATTTGACATATTGCACTTAGATGGGGTCGCCCATGATTGGTGGCATCATGGGTTGACCACACAAGATCATAAAAACATAAGAACCTACGAGTCCTTCAAAAGGAGACTTATTGAAAGGTTTGAGCAAACACACCCCCAAAAATATTTTAGGGAGCTAGCCAAAATAAGGCAAAGGGGAACCCTTGAAGAATGTATTTCAAAATTCCAAAGGTTAGCCGTTATGGTCCCCAGAATATCTGAAGACAGGCTCATCTACCTATTTGTGGAGGACTATCGGACACCAAAAGATAGTTATTTTATTGAGGAAGGTGAACGCAATTTTATTGAGGAAGGTGAACGCAAGAGGCCATATATTTCTTATGATGATCGAGAGGAATTAAAAAGGAAAGGCCTTTGCTTTGATTGTAAGAAGGAATGGAGAAAAGGACACATTTGTAAGCAAGATAATGCCAACAAGGAAAAGGTGTGCTACCGATGTCAAAACGAATGGAGACATGGGCACATTTGTAATCCGCATAACCTTAAGCAAAAAGACTTGTGTTACAAATGCAATGAAAAGTGGGAGCCGAGACAAAAATGTAGGAAGAGAAGCCAAGCCCATAAAATAGGAGTTGTGTGCTGAAAAGTGTGGAATCTGCAAAAAAGAATCAAACAACATCAAACACACACATGAAACATTATGTTAGAGTTAGAAATCAAAATAGAAACTAAACTAAGTTAGCTTCAAAATCAAGAACCTCAAGCACATCTCATGTTCCTCTATCTCCAAGGATCTTCAACATTCAAGGTGGCTCTCACTTGGAAGAGCATTTGATTTTTTAGATGTCGACCTAAAGAACGAGATTGAAGGATATGCCAAGATCAAAATGAATGCAACTAAGATCCTAGCTAGATGATCAAATGATATGAAAAGATGAAATGCAAGATATGAGACTAAGATTGATTCCAAATTGAAAGCTTAGGTGTGCTAATTAAACTAACATGGAGATTTCTATGAAATTGATATACAATGGCTATGAATTAAGCTAGCATGAAAATGGGATTAGCATGATACTATCAACATGATGAAAGCTAAATTAGCATGCAACCAAGATGATCTAAGTGCTTGAAGATGACAAATTGAGCTCCTTGATAACCTGCAAAATGACTATAAGTTTGATGCACAAGATGATGGATCTCGAATCAAAAAGGCATTATAAGGCTATGATCAAAAGTCTCTCCTTGATTGATGGATAGAGGCTCAATTTATAGAGTTGGAGGCTTGAAAACCGACGGTCAAGATTGAAGATTGATCAAGGGCTAAGATTGAAAGGGAATGTGGTCCCAGGTTTGAAGGTTTAGCCTTGTGACAAGTGTCACAAGGAGAAGTGGGTGCAAGGGTAAATGTGCTCACACATGTGTGAGAAAATCTTGGGAAGTCCAAGAGGTGACAAGTGGAAACACTTGTGGAAAGGTGTAAGGGCTAGTGGAAGAGAGTTTATGACACACGAGCCAAAAGCGAAAAGAGTATGGTGGCTCTATGGGGAAGAGCATCCTCACACATGTGTGAGAACCCCTTGGTCAAAGGTGATGTGGACATGTGAAGTGACTTGTGAGTCACATGTGGAGTCACGTGTGGGTTTGGGTAGATGTGCAGTATTTTTAATTTGAATAAATACTAACATTGGTTAGGCTTTGGATTAATTAGGATAATGAGGGGTTCTAGAAGAATATTAGCATGCTAATGGAAAATGTAGGAGAATACAAGTGGAGGAAAATAGGCAATTTTAGATAAAATAAAAGATTTAGTTTAGCCAAAAGGGGTGCAACTTGCATTTGTAGGATTTTGCAAGTGGGGGGACTATTCACAAATAAATAATGATTTATTTAAATGCAAAGGGATTTAATCAAATGTAAATTCAATTAAAAGGGAAAAAGGGGGTTTTAATTAAATAAATAAGATTTATTCAATTAAATGGCTAAAGGGTACTTAATCAAACCTTAGTTTAATTAATAGGTTAGGCTAGAAGAAAAGGATTTTAATCAAATCTTTAATTTGATTAATAGGTTGATTGGAGGAATAGGGATATTAATTAAACCTTAGTCTAATTAATAGGCGAATTGTGCAAGTTTTAGGTGTCTACAAGAGCCACATCCACTAAAGATAAAGGAAAGCAAGGAGAAAAAACAGAAAACACATGTAGTTTTGTGGAGGAACATATGTAGTGATTACAACACCATTACGTCCACAAGAAATTATTAGCTTGGCAATTTTAAACCTTTTAATAAAACAACCCATAAAGATGCACAAGGTCCTTGTGGGTGAACACCATTAATAGAGTTAGATATTTCATATAATTGAATTAACATTTGAATTGGCCCAAGAGATGGTTCTAGTCCTGGTTGGACGCTCCTGCCTCTTGCGGATAAAGTAAAGTGGCCCAAGAGATGGTGCTAGTCCTAGTTGGACACTCCTACCTCTTGTGGATAAAATGAATTGACCCAAGAGATGGTTCTAGTTGATTTCATAGTATTCGGTGCAAGCTATAGTTATCCTTTTGAAGACAAAATCTAAATATCACCAAAGGGGGGCATTAAACTTTAAATTCCAGAAAGTCCTAAATAACCCTGAGAAACTAGAAACAAATTTAGCAGAATGTATGTTGCTCACTTTTGGACAAAATAAAGAGACTTATAGTAGGCAAATCTTAGGACTCTGTATGCATATATTATCATCAAGAGTGATTTGCTTCAAAGATGAAAAACTCTTACTTGACAATAACTCTTTTGGCCCAAAAATTTTGAAAACTCGGGACTCTCCAAAAAAAGGGGGAAAAATCGGCAAATCTATAGAACATTTGAAAATATATAATTCTTAAAATATTCTTGAAGAACACACATATACACTGAATTTGTATAAAACGTTACTGATTTCCATCATATAAAAATCAAAGTTTGAGTTAAATACATATCATATACCCAAAAATAAGTGCAACCTCTAAATGAATTTGAGTTCAATACATATTATAGAGGATTTGCAATCCTTGAATCTCCTTTCTGTAGAATTAAAATTCTCCTCTACTTCACATCTTCCATAAAATAAATACTTTGTTCAATAGCTAGCATTTGCATGTGCACACAAAGCCTTTCAAATTTTCAGCTCATCTCATACACATTGATGAACTTTGTCAGCCTTCACAACATACCTTCAGCTTCAAGAACATGGTTCAAGAAGCATGAGACTTCCACATGAAACTATCATATCATGCAAAAAACACCATACTCAAGTTTTACTCACACATACACCCAAAGGATTCACATTCTTCCCACAAAGATGCCACATCCCTTGAAGGCACCTATTTTAAACTTGTTGTGGATAGGTACACAGTTACACTAATTGCTTCGTAAATGGCAAGGTGCAAGGTTATGTAATCAATTGCATGATAGTATTTAGTAAAAGAATACCCGACAAATCATTACTGCAGATTTATTTGAGTTTTTCTCCCAATTATTAGCAATTTTTTCCAATAAATTGTCCTCGCCCAAGAGTTTTTTGCAGATTAAATCGTTGCCATAAATGACTACAGATTTTTTCATCTATGACTTGCTTTGCTTAATGGATAGATAAAATTCATTTTTCAGAATCAGTTTTCTTTCCTACATGTGTGTTAGTCAAAGAGATAGTCAGTAAATAATTATATTTGTCAATCATATCATTTTTTCAAAAAAAATCCTAAATTTTATGTAAAATGTTAAAAAATTCACAGTTTGGAACTTAATTCTACGGTTTGGGTTAATGTTTAAAACGAAAAAATACCTACCCTTGTACCCTTGTAAAAAAATTTACACTGAAAATTTTAGAATGAGGTAGCTGGCTTGAAACGTAGGACAAAATCATTAAAACTACTGCACAGTTAATCTAGAAAAGCCTCGACAATAAACCTGATCGTCAAAGGTTGATAATGCCAAATACTTAGCAGAAACTGCAAACACCAATCAACCGCATTGCCTGCTGCGCAGTTGTTTAAAAATCATTTTTGTAGATATGGAATAAAACTTGTGTTCAGATCCACGGCAAGCTACATTATCTCTAGTTTCAACTTGTAAAATTATTAGCAGCTATTATTGCATCATAATTTTCACAAAAAACAGTTGAGTGCAGGAACCTTGAAAACAAGTATTTATAGATATTGTACAGCTTGTGGAGAGTGACATTTAAAGAAGCAAGCAGGTATATCTACGATGTTTACACGGCTCTAGCGAATGCCAGCCGACCTACAACAAAAATTGATGTTAAAAAACCTCTTTCGTCCTGTAAATCTTACAGGGTCTTCTGTGAACATAAATAGCAACATTTCAGTTTCAATAAATTATTTATTTTCGGTTCAATTGGTACATCACTCTGCGCTTGTATTGTGCAGTTCCTGGAAAAGACACCCTCCTCCTAGCATCTAAATCCGACTATTCACAAGGAGATTTTATCAATTTTTAATTTAAAAGGACGAATCATTATTTCCAATTTTGTAACAATTATTAATACACTAATTCGGATCAAACACTATAGGAAATTTAAATTAGGGCAAAAAAAAAAAAAATTAAAAGCTTTTCGAACAAAATAATTGGAAAAAGAGAAGAATTGCCTTGCCAAGACTGTAAGCGAGAGCAGAACCTGCGACGCCTGCTCCAACAATAATAATATCTGTTTCTTCTTTCCCTTCATTGTCACTCTCATTAAGCAGGGCATCCTGAATATGCATCGTCAAAGTTGTTGCGCTTGAATTCTTCTTCCTCCGCAGTATCAGCACCAAAGAAAGAATTGTCCCCAAAAGCAGAGCAAATACCACTGGAAACCCCAAATACTCCATTGAAATTGAAAAGTGGGATATCTAGATCAACTTCCAGCTTTCTGTGGTCGAACTACTAAAACCATGGAATGTCTCGATTTTTTGTGAACTGGCAGAGAATTGGCGTGTAGGTTTTATTAAACGAAAGTAGATGTTTCTCGATATTGGAATCAAATGAAACAGGTGAGCTTGCAACTCGTTGGCTTTCTGTTTATGGAGGAAGCAGCTGAGCTTGCAACTTGCGTACAAACTAGAATATTTGAATAGAATATAGATTATGAAACGACACGGCTACTGTAAAATAGGGGAAGAGCACCCGTCATAGCTAACTTCGCACACCTACAGATTTTAAATGATATATCGAATTTTGAATTTTTTTTGGGTTGTTTTCGTATGTGACTTAACTTCTTAAACCTATTGATTTGGCCTCTGGGTAGTAACGATCCAATCTTTATAGGTCGTTATGCTTCGAAAGGTCAAAAAGTGGTCATTTCAAAGTGTCGACCGATACTTGACCTCTTTTGCGCCAATACCCGCACACCAAAACACCATTATCCATTTGTAAAATACCTAAAAACTAATATATTTTTCACATTTTTATAAAAAATAATTAACCTAAAAAAATTATAACATGCATATAATTAAAAATAATAATAAATGTAAACAAGTTTAAAATGGGTGGTCAAAAAACATGTTGACCACCCATAACCCCCTTCTCGCGGATGTATGGTGGCCCCACGTGGCACGAACTCCCGATATCTTTTTTGCCCTAAAAACTTAGGGAAATAAGCTTTTTCCCTAACATTTGGCTATCGCAAGGTGTTGTTTCCGTCGGCGGCCTCCTCCCTCCTCCGCAGCCTCGGCCTCCTCTGCAACCTCCGTCGGCGGCCACCTCGGCCTCCTCTGCAACCTCGGCCTTCGGCGGCCTCCTCCGCAACCTCGGCTCCCAGGTGACAATAGCTACATTATGCTTTGTCTATTGATGATTTCTTCGTATGCTCTGTTAATTCATATCTCTTCGTTTACTTCGAAACCCCTTCATTATTTTTCATTTCGTTTTTTGGTTGCGTTGTTAAATGGTGTTTCTCTGTTTATAATGCCGAAATCATTACAGCTAATGCGAAAAAAATTGATTATTGTTCATAATAGTTTGAAACCCCTTCATTATTTATCATTTCCTTTTATGGGTGCGCTGTTAAATGGTGTCTATCTGTTTATAATGCTGAAATCATTACAGTGAATGCAAAAAAGTTTGATTATTGTTTATAATTGTTCGAAACCCTTTCATTATTTATCATTTTCTTTTATGGGTACATTGTTAAATGGTGTCTCTCTGTTTATAATGCCGAAATCATTACAGTGAATGCGAAAAAAATTGATTATTGTTTATAATTGTTTGAAACCCCTTCATTATTTATCATTTCCTTTTATGGCCGTGTTGTTAAACGTTGCCTCTCTGTTTATAATGCTGAAATCATTACAGTGAATGCGAAAAAAATTGATTATTGTTCATAATAGTTCGAAATCCCTTCATTATTTATCATTTCCTTTAATGGGTGGGTTGTTAAATGGTCTCTCTCTATTGATAATGCCGAAATCGTTACAGTGAATGTGAAAAAAAAAAATTATTGTTCATAATAGTTCGAAATCCCTTCATTATTTATCGTTTCCTTTTATGGGTGGGTTGTTAAATGGCGTCTCTCTGTTGATAATGTCGAAATCATTACAGTGAATGCGAGAAAAATTGATTATTGTTCATAATAGTTCGAAACCCCTTCATTATTAATCGTTTCCTTTTATGGGTGGGCTGTTAAATGGTGTCTCTCTGTTTATAATGTCGAAATCATTACAGTGCCTGCGAAAATTATTGATTATTGTTCATAATAATTCGAAACCCCTTCATTATTTATCGTTTCCTTTTATGGGTGGACTGTTAAATGGTGTCTCTCTGTTTATATTGCCGAAAACATTACAGTGACTGTGAAAATAATTGATTGTTGTTTATAATTGTTTGAAACCCCTTCATTTTTTATCATTTCTTTTTATGGGTCCGTTGTTAAATGATGTGTCTTTGTTTGTAATGCAGAAATCAGTACAGTGAATGCGAAAAATAATTGATTATAGTTCATAATTGTTCGAAACCCCTTCATTATTTATCATTTCTTTGTATGGGTGCGTTGTTAAATGGTCTGTCTATTTATAATGCCGAAATCATTACAGTGCATGCGAAAATAACTGACTATTGTTCATAATTGTTTGAAACCCCTTCATTATTTATCATTTCCTTTTATGGTTGTGTTGTTAAATGTTGTCTCTCTGTTTATAATGTCAAAATCATTACAGTGAATACGAAAATAATTTATTATTGTTCATAATTGTTCAAAACCCCTTCATTATTTATCATTTTCTTTTATGGCTGCATTGTTAAATGTTGTCTCTCTGTTTATACTCTCGAAATCATTACAATGAATGCGGCAATAAATGGACTATTGTTCATAATTGTTCAAAACCCCTTTATTATTTAGCATTACATACACACGCGCGCGCGCGCGCGTGTGTGTGTGTGTGTGTGTGTGTGTGTGTGTGTGTGTGTGTGATGTTAAATGGTTAATGGGTGTGTTGTTAAATGGTGTCTCTCTGTTTATAATGTTGAAATCATTATAGTAAATGCGAAAATAATTGATTATTGTTCATAATTGTTCGAAACCCCTTCATTATTTATCATTTTCTTTTATGGTTGCGTTGTTAAATGTTGTCTCTCTGTTTATACTGTCGAA
The DNA here is from genome assembly GCF_030272615.1 of Cryptomeria japonica. Classification (NCBI taxonomy): domain Eukaryota; kingdom Viridiplantae; phylum Streptophyta; class Pinopsida; order Cupressales; family Cupressaceae; genus Cryptomeria; species Cryptomeria japonica. The sequence goes on along the minus strand of NC_081407.1, from coordinate 198,864,298 downwards.
ATCATGACAGTGAATGCGGAAATAAATGGACTATTGTTCATAATTGTTCAAAACCCCTTTATTATTTACCATTACATATATACACACACATGCATATATGTATATATGTGTGTGTGTGTGTGTGTGTGTGTGTGTGTTGTTAAATGGTTAATGGGTGTGCTGTTAAATGGTGTCTCTCTGTTTATAATGCCGAAATCATTACAGAGAATGCAAAAAAGATTGATTATTGTTCATAATTATTTGAAACCCCTTCATTATTTTTCATTACATATATACAGATATACACATATACACACACATATGTGTGTGTGTGTACACGTGGCACGAACTCCCACTATCCTTTTCACCCTAAAAACTTAGGGAAATGAAGATTTTTGTGGCATTTTCATTGTTTGCTCTGCCTTCAATTTGTTAATATATTCACTGTAAATAATATTGTCAGGCATACCATGTAGTACTTCCATTAAATTTCATATGAGAAATACAATAACATCATTCAGCCATTTACTCATTTTGTTTTCAGCTATGTTTATTGTCTATATTATCATGCATACAGAAATAGAGACACAATACCATTTTATTTTGTTCAAAGATGTTCAGTGATGAGTTATGGAAATAGATTTGTTTTTCATTATTTATCTCAATGGCATTGAGGGGTTAATTTCAATGATCTCTGTCTGTATATATATTTATACGGTAGCATTTTTTTTGTTGTTGAAAGATGTTCAATGATGTAATTGTTCTCTATCTAGTACAATATCAACAATATCCAATTTTCAATCACATCACAGTTTACTATCTCATGCTTCTAGTTTCGCTCCTTGTTATATAATGTTCCAAGTTTTGTACCTATGTCTGTGTGTCCCACACACACACACACACACACACACACACACACACACACACACACACGCGCGCGCGTGCGCAAAACAATTACATACTTATAACTCCTACATGGCTCTTTTGAGTTCTCTGGCTATATAGTTAATGTTATATAATGTTTTAAGTTTTGTACCTATGTCTCTGTGTGTGTGTGTGTGTGTATATATATCACAATTACATACTTACAACTTCTGCATGGCTTTTTTGAGTTCTCCAGCTATATGGTTATTGTCTATATTATCATGCATACACAAATAGAGACACAATACCATTTTATTTTGTTGAAAGATGTTCAATGATGAGTTACAGAAATAGATTTGTTTTTCATCATTTCTCTCAATGGCATTGAGGGTTTCATTTCAATGATCTGTCTCTCTTTATATATTTATACGGTACCATTTATTTTTTGAAAATCATGTTAAATGATGGAATTGTTCACTATCTAATAGAACATCAGCAATATCCAGTTTTCAATCACATCACAGTAACATATTTTGTTCCTGCATCTCATGCTTTTAGTTTGTCTCCTTGTTATGTACACTTTCAAGTTCTCTACCTAAATGGTTATTGTCCATATATATGTAACTCATACATATATATACACACATATACATATATATGTATATGTATATATATACATGTGTACATGTATGTACATATACATGTATATATATATATATGAAGAAACACACAATAGCATAATATATTCTATAACGATGGTTGATGCGAGTTCTCTGGCTATATGGTTATTGTCTATATATATTTTTATATGTATATGGACAATAACCATATAGCCACAGAACTTGTTGTAATCAACAACAGTTTCCTTATTCAAGGGCGGTCATTCAGATTGGTACACATTGAATAAGTAAATTCCTTCTACAGTCAATGTTAAATGTTATAAATCTTTCAATTTAAATTATATTGTTTTCAGTAAACCAGCATTTATTTCAATATAGTCACTGCAAATAATATTAACATCCATGGTGGATGTCCAATGATGGTTTATGCTCCTTCGTAGCTGCATTATGCTTTATATATTGACGATTTCTTTGTATGTGGTTTACAGTTTCATTTCAATGCTCTCTTACAGCGTAGTGTGCCTATATGTTTGTCATCCACACACACACATACATGTATGGTTATTGTCCATACACACATACACATACATATACATGGGTGTGTGTGTGTAGAATAAAACTGAACAATTTGAAGCAATGGAGGTCTGCATATTCAATATGACATGAACGAATATTTCCCACAAAAATTCAAATTTGAAAATTGGTAGCTACCACAATTGAATGCATTGCACATTCGAATTATATTATAAGACAAAATTTTCCATGTCACTTTGATTACAATCCAATTCATTGCATATTTCTAAGTTCTGCAAATTCCCTTTGCAAATTCCTTAGGTAACTATTTCTTTGCAATATGTATGTATGTTATACATATGCATATGCATATGTATGTATATGTGCAATTCTATGTACATGTGCATATGTATGTAGTTGGATATGTATATGTATGTACTTATGCATTCAATAATGTATGGATGATTTGTTGTTACAACGTTACGCTACCCTCGATTATTGTTGTTTTTTGCAGGCATGCTAGACCATCAAGGGAAGAATCATACTTGTGGAAGATCATCATATCAATGTAAATGTGTTTATTAACACACTTCAATTCTTTGGAGATTATTCCTTTAATGCTTACATTTTATATTAATTTGTGTAGATATCTTAGGTAGTTATGCATTTCTTATTAAATGTGTTTCTTAACACACCTTAGTTTGTTTTGCATTTTGTTGTGATTGTTATGGCAGGCAATGATCTATGACTCACTATGTCAAAAACAACAAGCATGCCTCTCAGGTAAAGTCCATATGACTTTACTTTGGCAATGATCTAGTAGACAATGCAATTTGTGAATTTTTTATGTTTCAATTTCTGAATTGTCTGTGTTTCAATTTGTTTTAATTTCTCACTTAGTTCATATGTTTCAATCTTCTCTTTGCTGGAATTGTACTTTCGCAATGATCTAGTAGACAATGCAATTTCTGATTTGTTTATGTTTCAAATTCAGAATTTTGTTTTTATTTAATTTGTTTAAATTCCTCACTTAGTTCATATGTTTCAATCTTCTCTTTTTTGATCTGTACTTTGGCAAAGATCTAGTAGACAATGCAATTTCTTATTTGTTTATGTTTCAATTTCTGAACTGTTTGTGTTTCAATTTGTTTAAATTCCTCACTTAGTGCAGTAGAAAAAGGAAGTGCCTTATTGTTTGTGTTTCAATTTGTTTAAATTCCTCACTTTCTGAATTGTTTGTGTTTCAATTTGTTTCAATTTATGAATTGTTTGTGTTTCAATGATCAAATGGAAGTGCCCTATTTGATGAAAAGAACCAGACAAAGAATTGTCTTATATTGCCTTAAAAGATGTCTTGTTAGATACTGCCAAGAATGATAACTTGGCAGATAACAAGATATCTTTGAAGGCAGTAGAAACTAGTTCTTTGTCTGGTGCCTTTTTGCAAATAGGACACTTCCTTTTATCATTTCAAGGCAATGACCTAGTAGACATATTACACTGCAATTTATATATGATGACTGCAATTTGAATACTTATACTATGATGACTGCAACTTGAATATTTATAAGTGTTTTTAAATTTCTCACTATCAAAAGAGGACATATCAGTGGCATGTGAATGATCAAATGCCATTGATATGGCCTTTTTGATAGTGAGTAATTTGAACACTTATGTGGCCTTTTTTGATAGTGAGAAATATACGAGATCAATTCAACTGATATATGAGAAATATCACATCACAGAAAACAAACATATCAGATTTACAACAACACCATCAATTCATTGGAATATCCATCTGATATATCTGAAAACAACGGAGTTCTAAACACATTACAAAATCTGGCAGTATGTCATTCTATAATCACATCACAATTATATCGAAACTCAAAATCTGCTCTCCATTTAGGTATTAATCACATCACGGTTATATCAATTCTCCATTTGGGTATTAAATGGAGGTGTGACAAATCCAACCCCAACGGACTGTGGCCTACTAGGGTCTGGCCCACCAAAATTGTTTTCTTCATTGTGAGGGGTTTGTAAGCAACTTGCTATTTGAGCAAGTAATGTCTGGTTTACACCTGAAGTAAGTTGCACGGTGTCTGAGGGTCCAGGTGTAGTCCCAACCTGCATAGTATTAATAGCTGCAAAGGTTGGGGACAAGAGGTTCATCATTTCCATGAGAATTGGGTGTCGGATGGGTAGAGTTCTGCGACTGTGGCAACATCTTTTGTCCTATTCGCAAGCTTGGCTGCCTTTTCAGCTTTCATCCTCTCCTTCTCAAGCTTTGCTTCTGCATCTTTCTTTGCCTTATCTTGTCTTCGAATGAACTTGTCTTGGGAATCCTGCAATTTTTTGGCTTGTTTTTCCACCCTCATAGCCTCCTTTTCTATCGCTTTTGCTTCACGTTGTGCCTTCCTCTGTCTCATCTGCTCTTTCTTTTGCTCTGCCAATTCCTCTTCTCTTTTCCTTTCAGCCTCTTTATCTTTTTCCCTTTGAATGTACTCATCAGATGTCAAGATCTGTGACTGGCTACTAAGACGTAGAACCCCTTTCTTACCTCCACATGAAGATTGGTTCATTCTCTGCACTGGAAGTCTTAAGAATTGGCTGATTTGCCTTGGCTATTGCTGCCCATCCTCTTATGTGCATGGCACAAACTCAGGTTCGTCTTCACTTATGTGAACTTCGTCTTCACCATCAGCACCATCTTGCTGCTCCCAGTTGACTGCATTGGTGAAGTAATGAATGACATCTGTTGGATCAATTTCTGGCAAACTAGGCATGGAAAGCGTTTCATCATCACAGTTGGCTACATCTTGGGTCCACTCTGGTATGTCAGCTTGTGTTGGCAAAGACATGCCTGTTGATGTATTTTCGAAACCCTCATTTGGCTGGCTGGTTTGTGGGGGCAGACCTTCTTCGGCAGTTCCTGGTGTCAAACTTGTACCCTCAACTGTTGCTTGTGTTCCAGTATGGAGCTCTACAAAATCTTGAATCTGTTCTTCATTAAAACCTGCAAATCGCAAGCACGCTTCCGCTGCCATATACTCTGGTTCTTCATCCCTTGAAGCAGCATCATGTTCTGTTCCAACCTCAAATGCCTCACTTGGTCTCATATCATTCTGTAATGCATTTCGGTTAAGTGGCCAAATCCCTATACTACAAAAGCCACTGATTATATTGGCCGGTGTCAATGCTTCGGCAAAGGCCTTGCTCGCAAGAGTTGCCAACTCTTCCCTTCCAATTTCAATTTGTGGGAACTTAGACATCCATATACTCCTTTGTTGTTTAAAATAATTTTTGAAAGGTGAGAATACAGAGACATCAAGTGGCTGTAGTTTGTGGCTTGTATGAGCCGGAAGGGTCACCAAATCAATACCTATCTGCCTTGCTTCTTCAATTGTCTTGAAGGCTACATGGCTGCCATGACCGTCGAAGATTAGTAGGGCCCTATGTGAGGGTGAAACTCCACCAAGGACTGAATGTGCAAAATGTTCCAACCAATTTAAGAACAGCTCCTTCGTCATCCATGCATGTTCTTGGACTGCCATGCATGCTCCTGGCTCGCAATTTACTATGTAGTTTCGGATATGCCTCTTAGATTTGAACAAATAAAATCCAGGAATGCTGAAACCACATGCACTAACACATGCCAAAACAGTGATCCACTCTCTACTCTTTGAAATTAGGTGCGGTACACACCTCTGCCCCAATTTGGCTATCACTCTCATTCCACAATTCCTCCCAGCTTGCACACCAGTCTCATCACAATTCCAAATCTAACTACTACCATAGTGATTGAGGTTGTATATTAACTCCAAGTTGTCATAGAAAGAGGCAACAATAGAAGGTCGAAGCATAATAGCCCTATCAGAGTCCACTCCTTCTGTTGTTCTCATCGTTAGATCAGGGTGCCTTCGTCTAAAACCTGCCCACCATGACCTCCCTGGCATCCCGTTTTTGAATGGATTAGGCCTGTTCTCAGAAATTTTTGTAACAGTTGATTGAAGTTGACTGATTTGGAGACCGTGACCAATTTCAGCCATGTCTTTGCACCATTGAACAACTGCATCCTCCTCCTCTGCTGATAAAATGTTGCATGGACCCCGCACAGTCGTAGTTGTGGTTCCCATCAGCCATGCCCTCAAAGAAGCAATGGGGATACCATATCTGATTGATGTGCCTCTACGAGACATGTGCCTGTCTTCTATGCATGAAATTGCCTCTTTCATGTCAAATATGCTCCATTTTGGTTTAGGAGCCTTTGAGGCCACCTCTACTTGTGGTGTTTGTGGAATACGATTAGAGTCTGCAGTAGGATGGTCATGTACAACAGCAGTATCCACATCAGTTGCATTGTTAGGTGAGTGGTCATCTACAACAGGAGTAAGTGGGTCTTCGTTTTGGACAAAATTATCTTCAGCAGGGAAGTGCTTCCCACGAGTGACTCTAACTATTCGACGTCTAACAGACCTATTTCCCTTCCTACCTCGTGCCATTATGTTCAATGAACCTACAATAGATCATTTCCATGAAACCCTTAATGCCATTGAAATAAATGATGAAAAACAAATCTATTTGTGTAACTCATCATTGAACAAAATAAAATGGTACTATCTCTATTTCTGTATGCATGAAAATATAGGCAATAACCATATAGCCAGAGAACTCAAAAAATCCATGCAGGAGTTCAGTATGTAACTGCGATGTGATTGAAAATTGGATATTGTTGATATTGTATTAGATAGTGAACAATTACATCATTGAACATCTTTCAACAACAACAAAAAAATGCTACCATATAAATATATATAGAGAGACAGAACATTGAAATGAAACCTTCAATGCCATTGAGATAAATTATGAAAAACAAATCTATTTCTGCAACTCATCATTGAACATCTTCAACAATAAAAAAAATGCTACCGTATAGATAGACAGATCATTGAAATGAAACCCTCAATGCCATTGAGATAAATGGTGGAAAACAAATCTATTTCTGTAACTCATCATTGAACATCTTTCAACAAAATAAAATGGTACAATATAAATATATATACATAGAGAGATCATTGAAACGAAACCCTCAATGCCATTGAGATAAATGATGAAAAACAAATCTATTTCCGTAACTCATCATTGAACATCTTTCAACAAAATAAAATGGTACAGTATAAATATATATACATAGAGAGATCATTGAAACGAAACCCTCAATGCCATTGAGATAAATGATGAAAAGCAAATCTATTTCTGTAACTCATCATTGAACATCTTTCAACAAAATAAAATGGTACAGTATAAATATATATACATAGAGAGATCATTGAAACGAAACCCTCGATGTCATTGAGATAAATGATGAAAAACAAATCTATTTCTGTAACTCATCATTGAACATCTTTCAACAAAATAAAATGGTACAGTATAAATATATATACATAGAGAGATCATTGAAACGAAACCCTCAATGCCATTGAGATAAATGATGAAAAACAAATCTATTTATGTAACTCATCATTGAACATCTTTCAACAAAATAAAATGGTACAGTATAAATATATATACATAGAGAGATCATTGAAACGAAACCCTCGATGCCATTGAGATAAATGATGAAAAACAAATCTATTTTTGTAACTCATCATTGAACATCTTTCAACAAAATAAAATGGTATAGTATAAATATATATACATAGAGAGATCATTGAAACGAAACCCTCAATGCCATTGAGATAAATGATGAAAAGCAAATCTATTTCTGTAACTCATCATTGAACATCTTCAACAGCAAAAAAAATGCTACCGTATAGATAGACAGATCATTGAAATGAAACCCTCAATGCCATTGAGATAAATGATGGAAAACAAATCTATTTCTGTAACTCATCTTGAACATCAAGGGAAACAAAAAAAAAATGGTATTGTGTCTCTATTTCTGTATGCATGAAAATGTAGACAATAACCATATAGCCAGAGAACTTAAAAAAGCCATGTAGGAGTCCAGTATGTAACTGTGATGTGTCTGTATATATATATAGACACACAGAGACATAGGTACAGAATTTGAAACCTTATATAACAAGGAGAAAAACCACAAGCATGAGATGCATGAGTGGAAGATGTAACTATGATGTGATTAAAAAGTGGTTATTGTTGATATAGTACGAAGATGCAGATTCATTTCTCAAATGAGTAAATGGTTCAATGATGTTGTTGTATTTCTCATATGAAATTTAATGGACGAACTAAATGATATGCCTAATAATATTATTTACAGTGAGTATATTAACAAATTGAAGGCAGAGCAAACAATGAAAATGCCACAAAAAATCTTCATTTCCCTATGTTTTGAGTGCAAAAAAGATAGCGAGAGTTTGTGCAACATAGGCCCATAACATGTCCGTGGGAAGGATGTTATGGGTGTTCAACATATTTTTTTACCACCCTTTTTAAACTCTGCAATAAAAGTTGTCTGGCCTGGTGTATATGTATATGTGTGTGTGTGTGTGTGTGTGTGTGTGTGTGTGTGTGTGTGTGTGTGTGTGTGTGTGTGTGTGTGTGTAGCCAGTATATAGTCACTGTAAGTAATAGTATCAGGCATACACATTGTTGTAATGATAAATAATGAAGGGGTTTCGAACAATTATGAACAATAATCAAATTTTTTCGCATTCACTGTAATGATTTTGGCTTTATAAACAGAGAGACACCATTTAACAGCGCACCCATAAAAGGAAATGATAAATAATAAAGGGGTTTCGAAGAAAACGAAAAGATATTCAGTTGGTTTGAAATGAAATTGTAAACCGCATACAAAGAAATCATCAATAGACAAAGTATAATGCAGCTACGAAGGAGGTAAACCATCATTGGACATCCAATATGGCTGTTAATATTATTTACAGTGACTATATCGAAAGAAATGGTAGTTTATATTATTTACAGTGACTATATCGAAAGAAATGGTAGTTTATATTATTTACAGTGACTATATTGAAAGAAATGTTGGTGTATTGAAAACAATATAATTTGAATTGAAAGATTTATAGCATTTAGAACGTAGGGAATTTAGTTACTTTCTATGTACCAACCTAAATGTGCGCCCTCCAGTAAGGAATGTGCAGAGGGTATTTGTAGAGCTCAGGAATATGCAATGAATTGGATTGTAGTGAAAGTGACACGGAAAATTCTGTCTTATAATATAATTCGAATGTGCAATGCATTCAATTGTGGTAGCTAGCTATTTTCAAATTTGAATTTTTGTGGGAAACAGTCGGTCATGTCATATTAAATATGCAGTCCTCCATTGCTTCGAATTGTTCAATTTTCTTCCCTGCTTTGAATGAAACTTGGTTTTTTAACTTGGATTTTATGCAAATTCTTGGATATTGGGGAGCCTTACACTAGTTGTTGCAAATGCAGGTACCAAATGCAGATCCATTTAAAGCATGAAGTTGTGAAGTGATATTTGAAAGGATGTACACTTGAGTGTCTAAGAAGTTTACAATTGATTGTTTTTATGTCATGTAATGCACCAATAGTTGTGCATATGTAATTGTAATTGGAGTACATTTGTACTCTTAAACCACTTGCATAAAGTGGCAAATGTAAACATTAAGTTTTTTAAAAAATAAAAAGTGTTTATTATTTGTGCAAGATGTTTTGTATTAAAATAGGAAATGTACCAGTAGTTGTTTATTTTTTCTACTTTTTGGTTTTCAACTACTAATTCATTTGTGAACATGTATTGGTGTTAAAATAAATATTTACTAGTATTTTTTTATTTATGTACTGACCATTTTTTTTTTTAATGTTTTGGGGGGTCAACATGGTATTAAGGTGACGGCTATTAGAACTATTTCAGCTATTGGTACTCTTCCCCTAGTAGTGGAAAAAAGAATATATAGATGAAGCAATGAAGTAAAATATTCAATTGATAAATATATAGGAATTAACATGAAGAGTGTTCAAACTCAAATATGGAAATCAAAAGGTATGTCAAAGTAATTTAATTTTATATGAGATTACGAGCAAAAGTATTATATAAATGTGGATATAAAATGGAAAATTAAAATATTAATAGTTGATTTAAAATTGGTTCATATTATTACAAGCGTGAAATAGAATGGTGGAAAACATTAACCAAAAAAATGTTCATAGTCGATCTAAGAATTGGTTCATAGCATCTAAGTGTGAAATAGAATGGTGGAAAACACCCAACAAGGAGTGGGTTGATAGAGTTTATCGTATTTGCATATCAAGATCAATGGAAACAAAATAGCATTACATCATGGAATGTATGACATATAAAGAAATATGAATCAATTATGCTAATACTCTAAAAGTAGATTATCTAACAACTTTGTTTGAGGAAGAACAATAGCAAAAATTACAAATTACTCAATTAAAATTCATAGTAGAAGAACCATAATTGGTAAAGAAATAAGAGATAGTAGAAATAGGAGTTGTAGTTTGTTGGTTGCAACTTTTGTTGATTTTTGCACGATTCAATTTATGGGTCCCACAGAATAGCTAGTATCATGGATGTCATTAAAAACTTTCATTTCATTTTCTTTATGAGTGTGTCAAATGAAAAATATGATGTAACCTTAACCACAAATTACAAGTTAAGTGTTTGAGTGTTTAAGTATGTGTTTTGTCAATTCCTCAACTTTTGATTATTGAGATAAAAAAATTCTTCTAGAAGTATCATTTGATTTGAATATTAAAGTTATAAAAAAATCTATAAAAAATTTGAAGCACAAAAATGTAATGAATTTAGGCCACACATTTCCCCCCTCAATTTGAACCCAATATCTTACACTCACCCCATGCTTATGATATGATGATATCTTTTACGACATTATGTGCCTTACCCAGTTTATATATTTTTCTCCTCTCATCTAATTCCTTGAATCCTTTTTATACTCGACTATTGGAGGGGGGATATATTTCACTAATGTGCTAACTCTATAGTGCAATTGGCCATTGTTTGGGGTCATTCACATAAAAAAACACAAAGAGTTGACTCAAAAACACTTAAATGACCTTGTCCTTTTGTAGTACAATCTTTGATTGATTACAAAGAAGGTAGAGGAGTAGGAGAGACATCATGTGCTTGACTTTAATGATAGTAATTCATATTTAGATTTGTGTGTTGAGTATGTAGATCTAGTATTTATTGTTGATAAGATACTTGGTTTGGTAACTATACCATCTATTGTGAGGCAACCACATAGTGGCATTAGACTTTTATAAGTTTTAGTTGTCTAGAAGAAAAAAAATGCCCCCTTATTATGTGTGACAAATACGAGATAGTGAAATGAGGAGGACCAGGAGAGCAATGTTACCAGGGTTAGTCCAATGCTCGACCGGCCCCTACTATCTATCTGTTCTAGCGATGGCTATAGATTGTCCAGGGAGGGGCACAGTAAGGGATTCTAGTTGTTGGAAAGCACAAACTGTCTTGCCTCCAACTCTAGGGAGCGGGATGAGAAAAAGAAAGTATGCCCAGGGAGGAGGTAGTAGCTCTCGGTAGCTCCGGGTAGCTCACCATCCTCAACTCGGCCATAGAATTGGGTGGGAATAATATAATAGTAGGGCGGGGGTGTCGGGGTGAAGCGTTACTTCCTTCCGGCAGCTAATACACTCTATTGGATTGGTTCAACTAATCCCTTCAAATAGTAGGGGCTCCGTCTAGAAGAAATATATGATTTGTAATTTTTATTTTAAAGTTTAACGTATTGAACTCATTTTCTGATCTATAATGTGTGTTGAACACTAATTTTGGTCTATATCTGAAGGAAATCGATGCTATGTATTAAATTTAAAAATATATATTTTACAAATGTATTCTTCAATATTCTATAACTTTTTCAAGTCTTCAATTCTTTTAAAACAATTGGGTCATCCACGTTATTATCAATTTTATGTTTTCAATTATGCTTTGTATGATGCATTTTTATTTTCATTTTTTCTTGTAAGTCATGTCTTTTGATTTTTGTTCACATGTAAGTGCTAGAAAAATATTTCAAGATTAAATACTTAATAGTAAATCATAGATTAAAAAAAAAATTAACATACAGTCAGAACAAATGTAAGACGAGATTTTTAAAAGGGAAGTGAATTGATGAAAGAAAGTCTCATGTCCATTAATTAAAAGGACAACTTGAAATATTAATATATCTACAATCTGTTCTACACAAAAACACAAGCACGCACGCACACACACACTCATAGAGAAGATAATAACTAAGTACCATTGTGAAAGAAATGAAAGCCCCTTTATTTTAGAGGCAAAAAGAAGCGTTATGCATTAACTCAAAGCCTATATATTTGCCACCTAAAAAAGTGTGCCCTCATGTGTTCTATTCATGACAAAAGATGTGCACACATGTACAAAGAAAATGAGCAAAGAATATATAATAATACCCCAAAAAACAAGTGACACTCCAATGAATCTTAGTTTAGCTAAAAGACAAATATCTAAGATAGTATAAATTAATACATACAAAATAATAATAATTTTAGCTGCCTCGCAACACATAGCCTCCTTAAATATAGGAAAAATCATATGCAAAAGATAAAAAAGTTGAGTAGAAATGATTCATAATAAACAAATTTATCTTATAGCTTTAGGACCTATTAACTAAGATTCTAATGATTAAGAAAAGATTAATTCCATCATTAAGTTTTAGATTATTCCTTTATATGACTTAAAATGATAATATTTTTGTACTTGTATTATTTTACTACTATGGAGATCTACTAGACTTGTAAGTTCATATAGCGGGACTTGCAAGTCCATGTGATGAGACTTGCAATTTTTCCATTGGTCATTGAGTTTGACAATCTTCACATGTTTCTTAGATTTTTTTCTAATCTTTGCAAAAAAAAAAAATGTTTATGTCTTATTTAAGTTTATCTTGCTTAAGATCTATGTCACAAGGTTCATGTTCGTTTTCATGTTCAAGCATGACAAAGATAAAATTCATATTAAGTTTGATAATGATAAAATTCATAATAAAAAAATTCACAATCAAACTTGACTAGTATATGGTTTTCAAAGAGTTCTTTTAATTTAAAAATATTGAACATATAAATAAATTTAATAATTATAATTTTGTTAAATTTTATAATAATAAAAAAATTATACATGTGTTGCATAGAGGCCACTTCCTTTTTTGTGTAAACAAAAAACGTACAAAATATTTTGTTGCCATTTACAAAGGTAAATGACACATTTTTCTCTTTCATGTGTCCACATTATTAAAGTGTGATATCAAAAGTCAATTCTACTATAAATTCACATCTCAATTTTTTTTGGAATAGGTACTTGATGCCCATGAGGAGTTGTGAGCTATTATTTTATTATTATTCTTTGAAATACTTGAAATATCGTTGTAATTGCATCGAACAAGAGAGATAATTGGTAAGTCAACAATGGGAGTTACAATTGCTATTTTAAAAAAAATGACTTCCTCTTTCCTACACACTATGGAGTTACTTTAAATGTAGAAATATATATATATAAAGAAATATAATTCCACGTGATTATATATGGAATTGGATCTTCATTAAGGCCTTGTAAACAAAATTGTGGATGCATGACATTTCTAATGCATAAATAAAATGCACATGAACATAACATTTTGATACAAGGAATGTTTTAAATATGAGCATTTTCATATTTCTCAATAGCAAATTAGATTATTATTATTTCTCTAACCAAAATAACAAATTAGATTATTATTATTTCTCTAACCAAAATAAGTTAAAGTCAAATGATAACATGGGAGAAGAATACCACTATAGAGTAGCATTAGGGCTAATCCATTTACAATAATCAATGGAATGAAGAATTTACAAGTTACATTATAAAGGGTCCAAGTTACATAACATTAAGATTTGTAGTTAGTAGTTTGTCATATTGATTTCATACTAATGTCAAATAGGATAAGTTCAAATAGTAAATTACAGCAACTATTATAAAGAAATTTTGTGTTTAAATATTTTGAAAATATGTCACATATTAAAACTATACAAATGTTGAAAGTTGAAAGTTGAATTGGGTAAACTATCATGTATAACTTTCTTAAATGAAGAAGGCAGATTTTACAATCATTACACATTTTTCATATTTTTCAATTGTGAAATAATTCCAAAAAAATTATACCCAATCTTCCTTATCTTACAATTTTACAATCTAAAAGTCAAATCATACAAAATTACAAACAACTTATACATAAAATATGTAAAAACATATAATTAATTGTTTAAATAAACAACCTCTACCTCTTAATTTATGTTAATAGAATTGAATTCATGCAACTATGTGCATTAGGAAAAATATTTTTGAAAGATATCCATTACTCAAAAAACACCTTACATACATAATTTACTTGTTATATTAAATAGTTCAATGTCTTAAGCTAAACTCCTTGTATTAAATGACAATATATTAAATCAAATGCTAAGTTATACATATATTTTTCTCTTAGAAAAAATATCATTTTATTTTAAAGATTAAATAACAAAAAAATTAACAAAGAATAAATTTATATAGATTAAAATAAATTAATTAATTTTTTAAAATTGAAAGTCTTTTTAATAATATCTTGTAAATTATCAATATTTTTAAATATAATATCTTGTAAATTATGCACACATAAAAAATTCACAATAACGAATTCTTGAATCTTTTTTTAAAGCATCCATTGTTCCTTGAAAGAATACAAATTAATATGACTATGGACAATAAGATTAGTTCAAAGGTAAAGCTTTTGAATATGTATAATATTCATAACGAGAAATATTAACATAATTATTTCAAATATAACATAAACTAGAAATTGTACATTGGAGTGCAATGGGTATGCCAAAGAGGTGTGGAAGGTCAATTAGGGAAAATTTTGGTCTATTTTTTACATAAATTTGTGTAGTACATGAAACTAAAACTAAAACTTTAAATTGGAAAGATAATCAAGTTTCATTACCTATATGCTCATGCTATGTTTTCAATAGGGTGGGTGGAAGAGAGAGGTAGAAATAGGGATACAAAGACGAAGAGATGAAGTGGGAAAGAGTGTGAGAGAAAGGGGTAGAGGGAGAGAGATGGAGATGGAGATGGAGATGGAGAGAATGTGGATAAATATATGGAGAGATGAAGAGAAAGAGGATAGAGGAAATGATAGATATGGAAGAGGAAAATAAACAGAAAGATATTGATGGAGATAAGAAGTGATATAGAGAGGGAGGAAGAGACACAATGGTAGAGAGAGATATAGGGATAGATGAAAGAAGAAATATGGATAGATTGATATAGAGAGAAAAAGATATAGATATAGAGGTTTAAAAGAGAGAGGGGGGGAGATAGATGGAGAGAGGGGAACTTGTCAAGAGAGAGAAGGAGAGAGGAAGAAAGAATTAGAGATGAAGAAAGAGAAAGAGAGGATGAGGAAACAAATAGAGAGAGAGAGAGAGAGAGAGAGAGAGAGAGAGAGAGAGAGAGAGAGAGAGAGAGAGATGTGGATGGTGAGATAAAGTCATGGAGAGATAGAGATATAAAGAGATATAGAGAGAGGGAGAGAGATAAATACATAAACAAATAGAGAGAACTAAAAGCAGACAAATAGAGATGGAAATAAGGAGATAGAAATAGGGGGAGATAGATATATATTGGAAGTGAAAGAGAGAGATAGAAATATATATGAAGTGAAAGAGAGAGATAGAAATATACAGGAAGATAAAGAGAGAGAGAGAGGTAAAGAGATAGATACAGTGATAGGGAGGAAACGAGGGTGGGAGATATGGGGAGAAATGGAGAGGGGAGATCAAGAGAGGAAGGGGGAGAGAGGGATAGACATACGTAGAAGAGGGGAAAAGAGGGGAGGAGATAGAAAGAGAGATAGGTAGAGAGGGAGGAAAGAAGGAAAGATAGTTCAATATAGAGAGAGGGAGAGATATAGATAGAGGAAAATATAGAGAGATGGAGATGGATAGGGAAAGAGATAGGAAGAGGTATAGAGAGATAAGGAGATACAAGTAGAGAAAGATATGGATAGAAAGAGATAGATATGAGAGAGATCAACAGATAGAAAGGGGGAGATAGAATGATGTATATGTAGAGAGAGAGAGAGAGAGAGAGAGAGAGAGAGAGAGAGAGAGAGAGAGAGGTGGACATAATGATATATGGATAGAGAAGGGGAGAGAGAGATATAGATATAGAGGGGGAAAGAGTGAGAGATAGAGAAGGTGACAAAGACTAGTAATCGAGAGAAATCTTTAGAGAGAGATAAAGAGGGGGAAAGATAGAGAGGGGGGGATAAAGATAGGGAAGGAGGAACATTGAGTGTGTTAATATGAGTTAGAGAGGATGGGAAGAAGTAGAGGGATATAAAAAGGAGTGATGGGGAGAGAGGGAGAGAGAGGAAGAGATAGGGATAGAAAGAGGGAGAGAGTGAGAGATAGGGATAGAAAGAGGTAAAGATAGGGATGGAAAGGAGAGATAAAGAGATAGATATAACTTGTGAAATATAGAGGGGATGAGAGAGAGGGAGATATGGAAGGAGAAAGAAAGAGGGAGAATGAGAGTGAGAAATAGAGATATAAAGAGGGGGACAATGAGAGAAGGGGAGATAGAGAGGTAGAAAGATAAAGATATAAAAAGTGATATATAAAGAGGTAGAGAAGGATATATATATAGAGAGAGAGAGAGATTAGAAGAAGTGAAGTGAGGGGAGTGCATAAGAGAGAGATAGAGATAGAGATAGAAATGGAGAGGAGAGGGAGAAACATGGAGTGTCTCTATCTAAGTGAGAGATATACAGATAGAGATAAGGATTGTTGTAACCCTAAATTTCACTCTATTTTAAATATTTCTTTTAAATTGAATTAAAATGATTGGGATTCTTTAAAAATATTAAACAAAATTATTTTCTTTAGATGCATATACGCGTGTGTGCATGTGCATGCGTGTGTGTGCATGTGTGTGTGTGTGCGCACGTGGGCGTGTGTGTGTGTGTGCACATGTGTGTGTGTGTGTGCACGTGGGCGTGTGTGTGTGTGCACGTGTGTGTGTGTGTGCACGTGCGTGTGTGTGCGTGCGTATGTGTGTGCGTGCACGTGCGCGCGTGCGCGTGTGTGTTGTGCATGTGCGTGTGTGTGTGTGTGTATGTCAAGGAGTGCTTTTATAAACTAGATGTCTTCTTTAAAATGATATAATTTTTACTCTAAAATGCATTAAGGGAATAATCATAAAATGCCTGAAAGGAATACTCATAAAATGCATGAAGGGAATAATCATAAAATGCATGAAAGGAATACTCATAAAATGCATGAAGGGAATAATCATAAAATCCACGAAGGGAATAATCATAAAATGTATGAGGGAATAATCATGAAATGCATGAAGGTTGGGTTTTTATTTAAACAAGGGGAGTTTTCCAAAATCAAGAGTGAGGGAGGGGGGAGTATTCCATTATTTTTGCAACATTATTTCCTTACCAAGAAATGAACTTAGCCAAATTTTGGAGAGAAAAGCCCTCTTCTTGCTTTATTTTTTTATTTTCAAGAATGAAATGATTTGTGGGTGGATTTAAATAGGGTTTGTTGCATTGGAGTAGGATTTGGGAGGCAGATCTGCTTTATCGTTGCATTCATATCTTATGCAAATCTGATATTGTTAGCAAAACGTTCCTTTCACGAGATAGAGAGGAAGAAAGACTCAAAGATGGAGGAGAGAATAGAAGGATTATGCATACGAGAGAAGAGAAAGGATTTTAGACATCATGATGAGGTATGTAATATGACTATATTCATATAGTGAAAAGCATATGTAAAGTCTTTAATGTTGCTTGTGCTACTCATTGAAGCTATCAAGCAATATTTTTTTGTTTTATCACTTGTATTTGGGAGTGAATTCGAGTGGTGGAAATTGTATGAAGTTGGGTTAGATTTAGTACTATGTTTGAAGTGACCTACTCTTACACACAATTGTCTTACTTTGAATTCTTTTCAGACGCCTCTATTTTCAAACTATGATCTTTTGGCAATACTCCCCCATCAAGGATTTGTAAACCATAGATATAATCATGATAAGTTTTGAATGTTAGTTTAGTAATTGCACACAATTTTGGCAGTGACTTGATTGACCATCAACCTTCATCAAAGCATCTTTTAGGAAGAAAGACCCATGGGTTAGTATAATCAAATATATATATATATATATATAGTTAAGTATATTATTTTCATTCATCTCATTGTTAACACAAATAATAATTGTGTATGTCGCTTTTTGCATTAACTCAAGGCATTTGGTGTAATGGCTAGAAGTCTTTGCCATCTTTACTTAAAGGTTTTGAGTTCAAATCTTTCCACTACTTCTATTGCCTAAATATGTTTATTTTGGTCTTTGTTGTGAGTTAAATTATATGAACATAGTAATGGCTTTTACATTTGTTCAGGAGTGTTGGGGGTAATGGTTAGCATGGTTATTCTCACTAGTGGTTGTGAGTTCTAATACAGGTATTAGTTTTACTTTTAAGTACATACCTTTTGACTACTGTAGGTTGAATTTTATGAAACATGGTAGTAGCCATAATATATATTAAGGAAATCTTAGATATTCAAATGTATTAAAATTGGTAAATATATTAGTATTCTTATTATGAAGACTACATTATGAAATTTATAAATATTTATTTGAGTATGGTTTGTTTTAAGACTAATGTTTAGATTTTATTAGTATTCTATTTGTAGTGAAATTTTAAATTAAACTTTGTTTTATGCATGCATATGAAACTCTATGAGTTTATTTGAATTATTTCATTAGAAAAGACTTCTATTAACAATATTAATTAGTTGGAAGATGAGCAAAATTGATGAACCAAAAGATGGGGTAACTTCTAACAGTTAAGGCTTGTTTGAGGCTATATGGCATGTATATGTCATGACTGAGCTAGTTTTTGGATGATAGATCAATAGACTACATAGAAATTTATCAATAGTTGTTTGTTTATTTTATTGGAGATGGTATAAGATTAAATATACTTAAGTTTGTTATCTAGTTTCAAGTATTGTAATCGGAGGAGAAGTTTAAAGTCTCGAAATATGTTAGGTAGATATTAAAAAAAATTAGGATGGTCATCTACAACTTAAGGTTGATTGATCTTTATATCTTAATGTTGAGGGATGTATAAATAAGAATATCTTAGAAGAGTTGAATTGGTTTATCATTGGAGGGAAGTACCTATAGAGATGAAATTTTCGATGTACCCCTAATTTGCCCTTATAAACCATTTGTTGGGTTTAGAAACCTTATCACTGTATTGAGATACTTGGTTTGCCTAATATATGTTTCCATAAACCTTGGTACAAGAATATTCTCTTGAATAGGATGGCATAGCATAAGAATCTATAAGAGTAAAACAGTTCTATAGTTTACTAAGGGAATGATTAGGTTCTTGTGTACTATGTATCTAGTTTAGATTGATACGTATGCCTAATTGTGTTTTCTAGTCCTTAATTAAGAATATTATTATGTGACCAATAATAATATTTAAACATAATGATGATAGGTGATTTGGTCATTGACATTTTGTAAATCGATGATATTTAGTATAGTTGACTTCTTGAAGAGTATGATAAGGCATAGATTATCCATAGGAAAACAAGTTGAGAAATACATTATCCTCATATTTAAAAGGGGTTATGAAAAATATTCTTGGAACTTGTGTGATTGAATTATGCTAGATATGAAATATTATTTCCTTGTGAGCTTTTGATTACATTTTTGTGTTCTTGAATACTCTTGATTGTTATTATATACTCTAATATGACTATGCATGCTCATTTATGTTGTTAGATTTTATATGCATTGTTTGCATGTTCAATGTGTATTGTTTGTGAGTATGGATTTGTGTTGAATATGGGTAAATAGAGAAAGGTAAATCTCCACTTGGATCTATCTGCTGGTAGTTGGCCTAAAAAGATGCTTTGGCCAAAGCTTATTGAAATTGTCTTGTGAATGAATGTGTTTCTTTTACTCTCTGCCATATAATGATGATAGATGCACATCTTTTCCTACGTGTGTGGAATAGTATGTTAGATGCATCATATTGCACCAAATTCCATCACCCTATCAGTTTCAAGTTGCTAGGCATCCTCATGCAAGGTAGGTATTCTTCATGTCATGAAGAATTCTAGGGAAACATAGTGCTTTGTGGTTGGGTGGAAAAGTGCTTTGACAATGTTCTCACTTGTGGTGTGCTCGAGGGAGATAGATGCCAGGAGCTCCTGTCAGGATTATCATAAGTTATGTACTTACTGTATTCATTGTATTCGACCTTATGGTCTATTGTAAATAAACTAATTTTTCCCTTTTCGAATAATTTTCTTTTACTTTTCAAAACTTAAAAAATAAAATACAATATAGTAATATAGAATATACCAATTAAAAGTATATAACATTAAAAAAATTCTTATCAAAAGAAGATAGTAATAAAAGATAGATATTTAATTGAAAACGTAATTATTCTACAATAATTAAAATTTTAATAAGACACAATTATAAATTAAATTAATTCTAATCTTTCAATTATTATTTGTAATTTTATAAAAATATTTAAATATTTAAAATGAATTTTAAACTTAATGAAAAATTAATCCGAAGAAGAATTAGAATAAAGCTAATTCTTTTTTCATTTTTTTATTCTTCTTTTTCTTTTTTGAAATTTTAAAAAACAATATAGAATATTCTTAAAAAAAGATAATATTAAAAAAAAAAAATTCTTATCAAAAGAAGAGTAATAAAATATAGATTTTTCCTTTTATGTACATTATTTTTCTTTCTTAATAATGTTAAAATATATATTAAAAAAAAAATAAGACGTTTTTCTAAATTTTTATAAGTGCAAGTGTATGGTTGAGATTAATTATATCACCTTGCATCCTTCTCAATTTTGAAACTTTGATTTCAAAAAATAGGTTGTCTATTTCATATAGGGAATGCTTCGGCATAATAAACAATATTTTTTCCACACATTATAATAGATTTTATAACAAATAAAAATAAAAATTGAAAAAATGTTTAATTACATAGAATTTATTAATTGTATTGATCATTGATTGATACAATAGAATTTTTTCATTTATATTTAATCATAATTTATATGTGATTATTTATAGACAACTACTAAATGATATTACAATACAATAGATATAAATACAATAGATATAAAATCAATGGTAAAATAAAATCACATCTAAGAAGGAAAAAAGAAAAGAAAAAATAGTTGAAATAAAACAATAAAATATACAACAAATATCCAACAACTTTGAAACCTTAATTGACAACCTTTGTTAATATCCTCTCAACACATGCCAAGATGGGAGCTTTGGAATAGGTTATGGAAATCCATTAAAATGTCTTTGAGAATGTATTTTTGTATATTATAATTATGACTAACTTGATAATACATATCCAACATGTGGAAGCATGTCAATCATTTGCCAAAATGTCTCCATGAAACATATTATAATCCCTAGGGATGCATCCCTTGCTAAATATGGTCATATCCTCCATATGAGATGTTTTAAGGTAGAGGAACAAATAGAAAACATCCCCACGCCACCCTTATTTTGCAAAAAAATAGAAACATTCATAATACAAAATTTTTGGGGAGATGCATGGGTACATAAGGGGATGATCAAGGGATATCCAGATATCCCCCATGTTGGAGTAAATGAAGTTTTACCATATCCCCCATGCTGGAGTAAATGAAGTTTTATCCATTTACATATCATTAAGTTTTACTTAGGTAACTGACATAGTGCATTGTTAGTTATTAGTTGAACATTATTTAATAATGTTTAGGGTGCATTTATATTTGTTGATGGTAGTTGGATGTCAATTATATCTATCTTCTCTCTCTTTTCTTTTATAAGCAAGGCATATGTAAATATTTTACCATCTCATTATCAATTCATCTATCTCATCGGTGAAATAGTTGCATGCTTCTCTCATGTGTGTGAAGGTGTGTTTACAATTTGTGTTGTTGGATTTGGTGGCAATCACCAACATGATATTAGAGCCTATACTCTGCATCACCTTCCAATTGTGGGAGTTTTCATCAATGTTTTTTTGAGATCCATTACTTGCAAGTTGATATTTGTTATTTGTGCTTTATTAGCACCATTTCATTGGCACACAAACCTCCAATTATTTTCTCCACAATTTCATTTGCCTATGGTAGCAATTTTAATTCGCAGATCTATTCATATTATTGAGGGTTTCCACTTATTGGTTTGTGTTTTGTTTGGTGATCTACAATTTCATCTATCTTCTTGTTGGACAATTGCCTTGCATTGCCATATCAATCTCACACATTTGGTCGGACATTTTATACTTAGTCAACCCACTTTGATAATGTGTAGCTATTTTTATTGGTTGTTTTATTATTGGTTTTCATAATCAAAGTCGCAATCATGGATTATCTTGTTTCATACATTGGTTTTAAGGAACGAGGGGATGAGTTTCAAGGATGACTTTTCTTAAAGCCATTCTTGGGGATGACAAGGAATAGCAAAGGCCACCACTATATAAAAGATAGGAAAACATTGCAATATTTAAGAAAATTTCAAATATTAATATAATAACATTTAAAAAACATCCATTATATACAATATAGACCCTTAATACATGATAATTGTTTTGAGAGTTTATATGAGAGTTGAATGAGTAAACAAATGTCAAAACTTAATTGCTTTCATTATTCATTATCGATATACATGTGATATTAAAAAATAGTAGACAAGTTACAACAAAATACCCAAAGGCTACAAGTTTCACTTTCAACTACAATATGATACAAAAACAAAAAACAAAGTATTTATTGCTCCTAATGTGCATCTGTCAACACTACATCAAAATCAAAGTCCTCTAAGAAACTACAACTATGATGGTTTGCCTCATCCAATGAAATGTCAACCAAACCCTCTTATGCCTCCTCATCAACCTGGATGGCATCTTTAGGATCAACATCCCATGATAAAGCTAAACTCTATTGATATTTTGGATTCTGATGATCTTTAAGCCGTAGAGCACTATGCACAACCACTAGCCTCTATATTCATCTAACAGTAAACCTATTCCTCTTGAGAGAAAGGATAAAATCATAATGTGGGCCAATTCCTCATTCAGGGTGCATTGGGGTGTAGAGGTCCACTAAAAATAAATTTAAAAAACCATATTTTAAATTGTTGGATTTATTTCTTTTTTAAGGGGACAATCGACCACTCCCTTAAGTTTTTTGGAACATCCTCAAGGTTCCATGAAGTTGATAAATTATCAATAGAAAATGCCACTTTCATGAAGCCAAAATGTATCAATCATGCCCTACACAAACAACTTATAGAACAATATCATTTACTAATACTCTAGCTTAAGTCAAACTAAAATATAGCCAGCTATCTTTTTACTTAAATGTCCTCTTTGTAAATAGGTTTGACAACAAAACATACAATGTTGAAGGCTTCGGAAAATCCTTCCATTAAATATACACACCAAGTAAAAACGTCTTTACTAACTCAAGCTCACAAAGGTTCTATAATGTCTATGAGGAATGCTTCCTCTTTGTTAATGAGTTTGACAACAAAACCTACAATATTGAAAGCTTAAGAAAAAATTCAATAATAAATCCGTCTTAAATATACACACTAATTAAGCATGTCTTATTAACTCAAGCTCACAAAATTTCTATAATGCTTATGATGAACGTCTGATCAATGTTATCATATTAATATTTGAAATTTCCTAATATTTTATAGTTTTCAGTTTTCAAATAGCCATCTATCCACCGTCGTCCCTAAAAAATGACCTTAAAAAGCCCATCCTCTATCCCCGTTCCAATAACTTGGGAACATAGAAAACACAAATACCATCAACCCGAATTTAATGGGTGTTTTAGGTGCCCTTTCCTATATGTAGAAGACAATATCTGCATCAAGTTTATTGCACCTCTAGCTCTTTGTTAGTAAACTGAATTATAAGTGAGCAAGTGATTTGCATGAATATATGCCAAAAACAAATTATAGGCAAGAAGATGACTTCGTGGCTAAAAAATGACAATGTCATATACCTGAAAATATACTGGAACCTTATTTGGGTTCCAACAACACTTTAGAGGCAACCCCAGTCAAGCAAATTTAAAAATAACCTTGTTGGATTTGGTTTGACATAAAAAGGTTATCATGTTTTGTTGACCAAAGAGCACAGTTAATGTTATACCGATAAGAGATGGAAAGCTAATTACTAATTCCTTTCAATTAGTCCTTGTATTGAAATTGAAGCTCTAATCTCCACTACATGAGAACAAGGCTTGAAATCAACAATATCATTTGGGAGCATACTAATAGCATTTGATCTCAAGATTTGTAATGGTTGAGAAGGGGAACAAGTTCAAACACGGTTTAAAATATACAGCAAGTTAGAAAACAGAAAACAATGTCACATTTTTCGTTATAGCATATGCGAAAAGTATTACAGCTCTTAAAGATCATTACATGTACTGACCATTATTTGCAGAGGTTGTGGAATGACCGTTAGCTATTCTGTTACCTTGCCTGCACAGAACTTATGATCACAAAAAAAGGATCAATCTTTATCTGAGACTTAATTGCAGGATGTAACTTAGCTTCAGCATGAAAGTTGAACAGGGAATAAAGAATCTGCTGGTTTGCAACATCTAGTGATTTCATAGACACCCCTGCAGTTTTGTCAAAAGAAAAGCAATTTCATTCAGAACAAAGGGCAGATTTGTCAAGTGTCGATTTTGCAATCAACAACAGCAGTTTCATAGTCGCCCCCTGCTAACAAGTGCTGTTTCCTCACAACTTCCCAAACAGCCAGAGTGTGACCCAAATGCTTCTAGTTCCTCATTATTTCAACTTCCCATGTCTTTTAGTATTCTGAACTGGTATGCAGGGGCATGTTGGTCTAGAAACAAAACCTGGAAACATAGAATTATATCAATTGTTATAGATCTAAGTTGCTCGAGTGAATTTAAGGAGTTTGTAGTGAGCAGTAGACTGGATAAGTTATATATATATATAATAACTAAATTTTGTAAATTTGATAGATTTGTCAATGTCATTATCTGGATAGAATTTTAATTTATCAATACTTCTCCCCATACCATGCATTGTAATTTGGAATATCCCCTTGGGAACTTCATACTTAATATCTCTTCTCCTCCACGGAGACAACGACGCATATAATTTACTTGAACGCATCTTCATCAAATTCAAATTTTTATAATACACAGGTGGATTTTGTGGCCCACAAACACATTAACCTAAAGAAAAACAGTAGATCGGTATTAGAATTCAGATTGTACTTCCAAAAATATCTCCCTAGAAGAAACAAAACTGAGTCAGAAATGATTTAAACCATATCGACATCCCCATCAACATTCATGATCATTGGCATTATTTATTAAGCAATTTACATACAAGATACAAGTTCAAGCACCAGGAATTTGGTAATAATGAATATTTTTATGAAATGAATGATCCTTCTTCTACAACTCTTCCTTCTCGGGATATTAAACTAGGAATATAGCAAAATTTCTCAAGAGAGAACTTGATTGTTCAGAATCAACTCACAGCCAAACCATTAATCGGCTATTCCACGTCATGCCCCTAATAAAGAAATTGTATTTGACTGTCTCCACAGAAGGAAGCGTGATGACAAGGGAGGACCAAGAAAACTAATATTACAAGGCTGATCCCCATTATGGTCGATGGGAGTACAAATCTAACGCAAGCAAACTGCAACGTTGAATCAGTTAAAAAAGTAGGGAGAGTTCAAGACTTCTTTCAAATCAAAATCGCTTTGATCTGGTAAAGGGGGAAACTTCACTTGTGGAAAGGTTGCATTAAAATATTCCAGCAGCTGCACATTAATTTAAATTTGATCAAAGTTAGGTCAAAATAATAAAACAAGTGACAGCACCAAATATATTAGTAGATATAAGTTTTTTAGAATTCTAACTAATTATGAATTCTGAATAAATCTCAGCATTATATTTCCTTATGCAAGTGCAGAACTTACATCTTCCAGTATTGGTTTACTGTACAGTTCAACAAACTTTTCCCTGAGAATCTGGCTCATTTTGTCCACGTCACACGCATGTGTCCAATAGGAGTCGTGAACTCCTGTATGATAAACATCCAATAAAAATATGAATTATAGAATGTCACGTCCTCACATAATTCCCTATAACAGGCAGATAATCAAGTTACCTGCAAAAGTGAGGCCTGCTTCTTTGCAGGCAATGGCAGTCATCATCATATGAGATCCATCAAGGGAATGCACAAAGTTAGGTGGGAAAGCAGTTTTTTGCCGCTTCATCAGGACCTGAGAAAGAACAGGAAAACGACAAAATTACAAGTTCAATATACTGCAATCCAAAAGGCTTATTTATGCACTCCCGAAATGACAATTACATCCCACGCTCATACTAATCAAAGAAAAACAATAATCTTTTGAATTCTCTTGGCATTTGCAGGGAAAATAAGAAACTAACAAATCCATTTTACAAATATAGCAGATGATACAGAATGAATGCAAAACATATCTCTCTCTAGAGATCAATTCCCACACCCAAATCTTAGAAAGAAACAATCAACACTTCATATAAGAGCAGAGAATGCAGTGGAAAAAAATCATGAAAACTGTTTGCACAAAGCTGAGTCGTGTATAAGATAGCAGGCAATATGATGTACATCAAAAAGGATGCAAACTCCACAAACTATGTTGAGCTCTCAAAAGAAGGAAGATTAGACATGAATCCTCAGGCAAAAACAATAATAGTTGAGATACCTAGCCATCCTCGTCCACTGCTATAGAAACCCTGAGATCATTTCAAATTGTGTCATCTAGTGAAAGCTAGAAACAAAGAAACCTATCATAAACTATGGGAATAGGGATAATTGCATATAGACACTCAAAAAGAGACATATACTGATATCCAAGGATGCATCTACTGCAGAACTTGCTACAGTCAATGTAGATGATGATGAGGCTCTTACACATGATGTACCTAGTGGGAGTGGAAATCCATTTCCTTGTGGTTCAAATGATGTTGAACCAAGCAATGACTTCAATCTAGATAATTTTGATTAATATTTTAGACCAAGATACAAATTTTTTATTCTATATTTTCAAAGTTTTTAATTGTAATGTTTGTTATTTGAATCATCCTAGACATCTATGATATATGATTTATGACAATATTGAAAATTTGAGCTATTGGACAATTATCTTTAACAGTATCATTGATCATGACTATCAAAGATTCAAATGTCATTATTATTATAATATATGATATTGTAAGATATATCAAATGCATTAACAATTCTGTTTTCTTTTTTTTTTTCATATAAATGCAGTACTGCACCCAAGAAAAAAAATTGCCATACTGGCATACCAAAACCAACAACTTAGTCTTTAACATAAGCCCCTCTTAAGTGAGAGTAAAGTAGCTTTTTCTCTGTTGCACCTTTTTTATGATTGGCATTTTTATTATGTATCATGCCCTTTTAAATTTCTACACGTTATATTTGACATTAAATAACAAAATTGAATTGTTTCCTTTATTTTTACAGACAGAACATCATTCTTTAGTTCATCAATTTTTCCCAAGTTTTACCCATTTTTAAACCTAGGTAATTGAACTCCACTTACACAATGCCGTGTAAATAGAATACTACCATGGATGCACCATCCACAAAGTCAAGATGAAATTCATAAATGGTAGCCGGTAGGGAATTCAATTAAAGGGTGTGTTATGTATCATTTAGATGGTACGCTCCATTTTCTTAAACATGGCCTCAAGGTAGGAGATAAGTCTGTTTTTAATAGTAATTTTTTACAGATGGCTGAAGTTAAGAATAAGCCACTTTCTATACAGCAGAAAGTGGAAATGTCCGATTCCATCTTGACCTGGACAAGAAAGAACAGTATATAATTTCTCTGCATACTGACTTCCAGAAGAAAGGAAAAACTGTCGGAAGCAAAAATCATGAGCTGTTTGAAGAAAAGCATGATATCAGTTATATATCTAATGACATCCAAACATTCCTACCAGTGCCATAGGTTGCTTTTAAAATCTTCTTGCAAGCCTTTCTTAAGGAAAAATTGAAGCTCAAAATATGATTCTCAATCGGATCCCTTTGGTCCTCACAGCTACTGATGACTGATCATTTCTTGCTCCTATCATTGAAGAGGGTCTCAATGATACAATTTTCATTTTTGCTCATGACAAGGGCACAATGAAACATGATTTCCTACAAATCGTGGAGTCCAGGTAAAATAAGAAAATTCTCACTTTGGTCCTCTTTCAAGAAAACAGGTAACAGTCAGTCCTCTAGATGTGTCAGACCTCTTCATATGATGCAAGTTGAGGAGTCGTCCAGAAAAAATTAAAAAACCTTAGAGAATCGTAAGTTCCTACTTCGGTGCTCATTCCAAAAAATGGTGGCAGTTAATCTTCTTGTTGTGTTTTGGGCAAGTTAATTTCATATTTTGAGCTCTAAGGGTAATTCTAAGGCTTAACAATCAATTGATTGTTTCAGCCTATTTCAGGCCCTTTAAGTAGTCAAGGTTCACATTACATATCCTGGTCTCTAGTGAAAAAATAGGCTAGATCCATTCAACAGTAATCTTCCCCTATGTGAGGCCACATGAGCACCACAGACCTTTTATTCCCTGCCATGGCGGATGAAATATTTGATTGTTCACAATACAGAATACAAGTAGGAATTACTAGAAGTACCTTGCTTTGCCCCATCATTATTCAATCAGGCACTCTGTGTAATGTCCCCATCCTAGTCAGGGACTTGGGTTTGAGGAGTTAGCCTATTTTTGGACCCTTGTAGGCTAACAGGGTATGGATAAAGGGGTCAGTAATGCAGTATCTTGAGGAGTGGTCTGTCTATTTGTTCTAGTTCAGTGTTGAGTTCAGTTCTGATCTTCGTTTCATCAGATTCTGACACTTTATGAGGATTTCCTATTTTTTAGGGAAAATTTGCTAAAAATAGACATGGTCCTATTTTCATTGGCATGGCGAACTGTGGCCCTAGCTTCTAACAGATTCAGTTTCCGAACAATAATGTGAGAGAGATGAATTTTTAAGTGGTTCCACAAGCAATTAATATTTTAATGAAATATTAATATAAAATCATAAAGTGCATCACTTAAATTTATTTAGGCGAAAATTTATTGTCTCCTAAGCTAGGCATTGCTTTTAGGGTTAAGTTGGAAACCCTAAAAGCAAGTTATAATTTTTAAATCTCTAATTGCCAAAAATGGCACCTTTTGGGTATTTAGACAGCCAAGATGGAAATTAAACCCCATTCATTGATATTGAGCATTTGACATTTTCTTCTGAGCACTTGGCTATGGCGGCTAGGGTTTGGACCTGTTTTGGAGAGCGTGCATTCTTCAGAATTCAGTAGCTTTGAGATTGTGAAAGATCAATCGAATTGTTGCAGCTTGGTTGGCTTCATTCAAAACTCAAATTGAATTGAATTGGGGCAGATTTGGCTTCTTACAAGGCAGATTTGTTGTAGGTTTCCCTATTTACTGTTTGGTTGTCAATTCTTCTGTGGTTTGGAGGCTTCTTTTCCCAAACATACAGCTTGCTCATTTATTGGCACCATCTTCCACTGTTTGGGTGTCTTAGTATTAAATAAGAGCAGATCTGAATTGTTTCAGAATAAAAATCAGAACTTTGTAAGTTGCTGATTTATTCTTTCTTTTCAATAAATTGGCTAAGGACCTACGGGTATGCTTCTAAATTCTCCAATTTGTTGTTTCAGTTGATTAAATTCATGTATTATTTCAATATGTGTTGCAAATTAAAGAAACCGTCTTCTACAACTTCTGTCTATTTCTGAAAGACCATCTTAATAATTAAAAATTACAAAAAAGATCTACAAATTACAGCAGTTGAAGAGTTGAACCAGCAAGGGTTCATCACAGTGGTATCAGAGCTTTGATCCTGCCTTCCTGGAGGGTTAGACTTTTTTTATGCATCAACAACAGACTGGACCTCACAGATATTACACACGCAGGAGACCTGATTTACTGGGTAATCCTAATCAAACTGAAGAACTACCCTTGGAAATTATGGGGGACAGGAATGATGGTGAGCCACGCAGAGAGGCTGTGAACAATGAGGATCAAGATGCCGGAGTTATTATGAGGGGTTTAGTAACAGGGCAGCGACAAGTGGCAAATGTGTTGCAGCAGTTGACTACAGCCATACAACAGATCACTGTGCCACGGGGGCATAATCAGAACCAGGAGAAAAATGGTAGTGTTGTTGGTCGGCCAAGGGCAAGAGTGACTCCCACACACACCTATGATAAGCCTACACGCCCAACCTTTGTTAGAAATGAACCTGAAGAAGAGGATGTGGCTGAGGAGGAAGATGAGGTGGCTGAGGAGGAAGATGAGGTGGCCTTTACGGTTAACGTAACCACACTTCATGATGAATGGGATGCATTACCACCGAGAGTTAAGGAACATCTTAACTTTGACAGGTTTATGAGTCAAAAGAGGGAACACAACAAGAAGTGGAATTGGAACGACAGGAAACCTTGGAACAAAACTAATGATCTCAAATATGCAATCAACAAGCTCATACTTTCTACTTTTGATGGCAGCGGTAGTGTTACAGCCAGAGCTTGGATTAGCAAGTTGGATACCTTCTTGAACCTACGTCCTATGTCAGAAGAAGATGCTATTAAGTTTGCAACTTTGCATTTGGATGGGGTAGCCCATGATTGGTGGCACCATGGGATGGTGACTTTGCATCATGACCTTATTACTACATACCAAGAATTCACTGACAGATTGGTTGAGTGTTTTGATAAAAGAGATCCAGAGTTGTATTTCAGGGATTTAGCTCAGCTGAAACAAATGGGCAGCTCGGAATCTTATATTAGTGAATTTCAGAAGCTTTCAGTTATGGTGACTAACATTTCAGAAAGAAGACTGGTCATTCTTTTTGTTGAAGGTCTTTATGAACCTATGGAAGGTTGGATTAAAGCTTTTGATCCCCCTACCTTGCAAGAAGCCATGAGGAAGGCACGCAGCATGGAACTTACCGCTCCTCGTAGTAAGTTCACTTCAAACAACTCAAAACCATTCTCATCATTTAATGACAGCAAGTCTGATCAAAAGAAATCAGAAAATGTGGACCAAGGGAAGAAGTTTACAGCGCCTTTGGATAGGGAAACACTCAATGATTTGCATAGAAAGAACCTATGTTTTCATTGTAAGGATCCTTATGATCAAAACCATGATTGTCCCCTCAAGCCTAAGGGTCAAAATAGGAATATAGAGTGATTTTATGAGGGAGAAAACATGACTGATAAGATGGACCAGCAAGCTGATCAAAATAACTCCGAGACTGAAAATTCAGAAAAGGAAGTTGAAAATGAAGAAGAATTTGATCTACGGGAAGCTTGTATGTCTAGCATGCAAGGAGAAGGTTCTTTTAGGTTGCATGAACTCTTGGCTGGTCAAAGAGTCATTTCTCTACTTGATACAAGTGCAACTCATAATTTCATAGATGCACGGTTGGTGGAGAAGCGTGGGATTCAAACTCAAGAGTTTGAAAGCATAAAGGTAAAAGTTGTTGATGGTAATGTGCTGACTTGTGATAGAATGATTTCAAACTTACCCATGAAACTCAATAATTATGAATTCAAAGCTGATATTTATGTGGTTAACATGGGAAACACGGATGTGGTTCTTGGCATGATGTGGCTTCATGCCATAGGTGAATTTACACTCAACCTCAGAGATATGGAGATGAAATTCAGGGTTGATGGGACTAATCATGTTCTTAAAGCTATCAAAGCCAGCAACTTGAAATTAATCACTCTTAAAAGAATGGAGAGACTTGTCAAGCATGACATGGTGGATTGGGCAGCAGAGTGTAAACTCGTGCCTACTTATGAGGAGCAGCATAAAACACCTTATCATTCAGATATTCAGGAGCTTAGAGTTAGCATACAAAGGTGTTTAGTGACACACCTCTCAGTAGGCCTCCTAATAGAGGCATAGAACACATTATTGAGCTTGAAGAGGGCACCAAACCCATTATGATTACACCTTACCGGCACCCCAAGCGGTTGAAACATGAAATTGTGAAAACTATCAATGAACTTCTAGCAATGGGACACATAAGGTCGAGTCAATCTCCTTTCGCTTCATTAGTTGTTTTGGTGAAGAAGAAAGATGGTACACTCAGAATGTGCATTGATTACCGTATGCTGAATAAAAAGACTAAAGAACAGGTATCCCATTCCTCGCATTGATGAGTTGTTAGATGAGATTCACAGAGCTTGTTACTTCTCCAAGATTGATTTAAGAACGGGTTATCATCAGATCAGTGTCAGGGAGCAGGATATTGAGAAGACTGCATTTAGATGTCATTGTGGACACTATGAGTTTTTGGTTATGCCTTTTGGGTTGACCAACACACCACCTTTCAGGCCACTATGAACAAGGCCTTCCAATCTCGGTTGAGGAGATTGGTTCTGGATTTCTTTGATGACATTTTGGTTTACAGTAGAACTTGGGAGGAGCACTTGGTTCACTTGGATATTGTTTTAGGCATACTTGACAAGGAGTCCTTCTACGCCAAAGAGTCCAAGTGTGCATTGGGAATGCAAAACTTTTGTATTTGGGTCACATAATCAGCAAAGAGGGAGTTCGCATGGATCCGGATAAGGTTCGTGCCATTGTTGATTGGCCTACGCCTGAGACCCTGACTCAACTCAAGGGATTTGTTGGTTTATGTGCCTTCTACCGTTGGTTTGTTAGTGGTTTTTCACGGCATGCTACACCACTCACTGATTTGACCAAGAAGGGTGCATTTGTTTGGACACCTCTCGCACAGGAGTGTTTTGAGAAGTTCAAGCAATTGATGACTACATGTCCAGTTCTTGCTTTACCCGATTTCACCAAACCATTTGAGCTTCATTGTAACACATGTGGAGAGGGTATTGGTGCAGAAATTATGCAGGATCATCATCATATAGCTTATGAGAGCAGGAAGCTTCGGGGTCTGGTGAGGAGCTATAGTATTTATGATAAGGAAATGTTGGCCATCATGCATGCAATGGCCAAGTTCAGGCAATATTTAGTTGGCAGCAAGTTTTGTGTCAAAACTGATCATAATAGTTTGAAGCATTTTCTTGGACAATGGGATCTAAATGAGCATCAACAGAAGTGGTTCAGCAAGTTACAGTCTTATGATTTTGACATCTCCTATGTCAAAGAGACTCAAAACATTGTTGCTGATGCTTTATCTCGCCGCCCCCAATTGAGCTCCATGGCAGCTTTGTATGAAAATTGGAAACACTTGATTATAGCAGAGTATGCCAAGAATCTATGGGCATCTAGTATTATTGATGGAACAGTACAAGACAGCGGGTACTCTCTTGTGGATGACCTCATCATTTACAAAGAAAGGATATTTTTAGTCCCAGGTTCTGAGGTGAAATGCATAGTATTGAGGACTTTCCATGATTCACCTATGGCTGGACATCCTAGGTACTTTAAGACCTATAGGCAGGTACGGGAGAGATTCTCTTGGAAGGGTCTCAAGTCTGATGTTCTTCAATATGTCGGAGAGTGTTCTGTTTGCCAGCAGAACAAGCAGGAGCACAACTTCCCTGCAGGGTTACTTCAGCCAATTCCTATTCCTAACAGGAAGTGGGAATGAGTGTCTATGGACTTTATTACGGGCTAGCCAAAACCCCAAGGGAGAGACAGCATCTATGTGATGGTTGATCAATTGACTAAGTATGCACATTTTTTTCCGATCACGACTACTTATTCTGCTGGTCAGGTGGCTGATCTTTTCTTTCGTGAGGTATTTAGATTGCACGGTTTACCTCGGAGTATTGTCAATGATAGGGACAGCAGATTCATGGGTCACTCTTCTGGCAGGAGTTATTCAGACTTTGTGGGACAGAGCTCACTCCAAGTACCAGTTACCACCCCCAGACTGATGGACAAACAGAGATTGTCAACAAATGGGTGGAGGGATACCTGCGGAACTACATCTCAGGGCAGCAGAAGGCTTGGGTGAAGTGGTTACATTTGTGCGAGTATTGTTATAATTCCACTCACCACATGACTATTCAGATGACACCTTTCAGAGCTTTGTATGGATATGATGCTCCTAGTTTTCTGGATTTATTGATGAGCGATTGTCGAGTACCGAGTGTTGGGAATCTGCTATAGGAGAACCAGGATATTATGAGAGCACTTCGTGATGATATTCAAAAGGCTCAAAATCAGCAAAAGCAATATGCTAATCAAAGGAGGGTTGAGCGATCTTTTGAGATCAGGGATATGGTGTATTTGATGCTACAGCCCTATAGACAGTCCTCTCTTAGGAAGAAGGGCTCAGAGAAACTCAAGCCATGTTACTATGGTCCTTTCAGGATTTCCAAGCGAGTTGGCCAGGTGGCTTATGAGTTAGATTTACCGGCTGATAGTAAAGTTCATAATGTGTTCCATGTGTCACGCCTTAAGAAGGCATTGGGACAACAGATAGTTCCTTCTACAGTTCTACCACCCTTAGATGATGAGGGGAAGTTAGTGCTAGTACCTGAGGCCATTGTGGAGTTCAAAGAGCGTCATTTGCGAAGAAGTGTCATCAAGGAATTTTTTATTAAATGGAAGAATCTGCCGATAAAGGATGCTATTTGGGAGTGTGATAGCATTTTACAACATCCAGCATTGAGTTTGCTTGAGGACAAGCAAATTTTGGGAGGGCAGACTGTAATGTCCCCATCCTAGTCAGGGACTTGGGTTTGAGGAGTTAGCCGATTTTTGGACCCTTGTAGGCTAACAGGGTATGGATAAAGGGGTCAGTAATGCAGTATCTTGAAGAGTGGTCTGTCTATTTGTTCTAGTTCAGTGTTGAGTTCAGTTCTAGTCTTCGTTTCATCAGATTCTGACACTTTATGAGGATTTCCTATTTTCTAGGGAAAATTTGCTAAAAATAGACATGGTCCCATTTTCATTGGCATGGCGAACTATGGCCCTAGCTTCTGACAGATTCAGTTTCCGAGCAATAATGAGAGAGATATGAATTTTTAAGTGGTTCCACAAGCAATTAATATTTTAATGAAATATTAATATTAAATCATAAAGTGCATCACTTAAATTTATTTAAGTGAAAATTTATTATCTCTTAAGCTAGGGGTTGCTTTTAGGGTTAAGTTGGAAACCCTAAAAGTAAGTTATAATTTTTAAATCCCTAATTGCCAAAAATCGCACCTTTTGGGTATTTAGGCAGCCAAGATGGAAATTAAACCTCATTCATTGATATTGAGCATTTGACATTTTCTTTTGAGCACTTGGCTATGGCGGCTAGGGTTTGGACCTGTTTTGGAGAGCATGCATTCTTCATAACTCAGTAGCTTTGAGATTGTGAAAGATCAATCGAATTGTTGCAACTTGGTTGGCTTCATTCAAAAGTCAAATTGAATTGAATTGGGGCAAATTTGGCTTCTTACAAGGCAGATTTGTTGTAGCTTTCCCTATTTACTGTTTGGTTGTTAATTCTTCTGTGGTTTGGAGGCTTCTTTTGCCAAACACACAGCTTGCTCATTTATTGGCGCCATCTTCCATTGTTTGGGTGTCTTAGTATTAAATAAGAGCAGATCTGAATTGTTTCAGAATAAAAATCAGAACTTTGTAAGTTGCTGATTTATTCTTTCTTTTCAATAAATTGGTAAGGACCTATGGGTATGCTTCTAAATTCTCCAATTCATTGTTTCAGTTGATTAAATTCATGTATTATTTCAATATGTATTGCAAATAAAGAGACCCCCTTCTGCAACTTCTGTCTATTTCTAAAAGACCATCTTAATAATTAAAAATTACAAAGAAGATCTACAAATTACAGCAGTTGAAGAGTTGAACCAGCAAGGGTTCATCACAGAGCCCAGGCTCTCTTGAGGGCATCAACACACTATGCATTGATAATTACATACTGATTGTCTAGGATGTTGAACTTTCTTTTGTTCTGTAATCTAATGCAAACTAATGCCTTGTTATGCATTGATAATTACATACTGATTATACTAATTGTTTTGTACTAAATTGCTCTATATATACTAATTTATCTAGGTTATACACATTTGGTGTTATACTTCTTTTAACAGGTCTCTTTGTTTCATTATTATAACTCTAGAACTATTTTAGATCAAGATCTAGAATTTATTTTAGATCTAAATCTCAAATTTTACATCTTTGGTTGTTAGAACTTCTTGTAGCGTTCTAGAATAACCATTGCAACTTGCTCCACTTTTGAGTCTCATTGACCTTCTATGGTCATTTCTAGACAATATTATAACTCTTTCGTTTTTTTTTTTGCTAATATAATGCTTTGTATATGCCAATTTATCTAGTTTACACAATTGGTATAAATCTAGAATTATTTCCAAGATATAAATCTAGAATTATTTAGATAAAAATCTATGACTTTCAATCTTTCGTTGTTGAAGATCCTAGTAGCATTCTTGATTAACTATTGTTATTTGCTCCTAATTTTGAGTCTCGTTGGCCAACAAATGTCATTTTCAGACATTATTATAATTATTTCACCATTTCAATCCTCATGGCTTTAATTTCACCTGCTTTTAAAATCATTGCTCAACAATTATTACTTAAGAGTAATGTAATTTTGGACACTTCAACTTAGCTGTGACAATTCATTCGCTTCCTAAGTGTACAATGGTTAAGACAAAGAACTTACCTTATCACCTTCCTTCTTTAAGCTCAGAACCTGAAGAGATGTCTTGATCTGCATAGTGATCAGAACAATAATAAATATTGTATTTGTAAACACAGAGATCCATTTGTAACTAAATGAAATGTCAGGAAAAAATATTAAAGAAGGTAAAAGTTAACTGTATAACTATATACCAATTGTGTTTTATGTATTTTGTAAGGCTGCACAACTGGTAATCCAAGTGGTGTAGTCCACCTTACTGGTTCATTTTCAGCTGCAATAAGCTGCCATTTCAACCAAGTTATACAATCTAGATTGAAGATAGTAATGAGTCTGACCACAAATTCAAAAAAAAATATTGATAACGAACTAAGAAATGCAAAAATGCCTAATATAAAGTGTGGTAATTATCTCTGACCTGCAATGATAATCTAACTAAATATGGGGGTATTTGCATGTGGTGCCTACCTATACCATACAACTATTTTGAAATTCTCGAGTATATATAATTCATTGGATGTTAGTCAACTTAGATCAATATATGACTGAATTTTATACAATATTGAATGCTTTGAGAAGAGCCTTTTTTTCAGTATTGAGTCCACAAGATCTTAATGTGATTGTACTCCTTGGGATTGAGAAACACATTCATCATGTCCCGGTGCCATAGGATAAATTTATTCATTTATTTATTATAAACATACTTTATCCATGTTTTCGTATGAACATTTAAAATTTCCCTATATATTTTAGATTTTTCCTATAATTTATATAGCTGTCCCCTTTGCCATACCCAAAATTGACAAAAAAAATTGCCATCTTGGAACCTCGTCCCCCCATCCCCTACCAACCACATCTTGGAAACACGGGGTAACATAGTTTATTTTGTTTTTTATGGAACATTTGTGCTCAACCTTTATGTCCTTTTGCATATAGATTTTTCCTACATTTGAGGTCATGTCCTTAGCAAAGTAGCTAGGATTTTTTTTTTTGGCAAATTGCTATCATAGGGAGTAGCTCCCTTTCATTGAACAAAAAAGAAATTACATAGTTCAAGTACATAGGGTATGCAGCAAAATACGAATGGCTTTGAGGACTTCTTGAAGCCGTTCAATCTGTGCAGGTGTTAATGCATCCTTATTAACACAAACCAAATATTCATATGTATCCATTATGTTATCCAAAAGTCCCTCCTGCATGACGATCACAATCTCACGGACCTTTTGATTTCCTTTCATTGATTCCATACAAATGCCATCCTAGATCATGCCTTTTGCAGGGTCCATAGAGACACTTTTGAGTGCGTTTATAGCCTCCTCTTTCAGCTGCGGGTGAACCAACCTCTTGTTTACAAAACATTCCAAGAGTTCCACGTTGTGTGTGTTAACCCTGGCAAAAATTTTCTCCACAATTATGTTTCGGAACACCCCTTCTCCAACAACTCCCAAGTAAGAAAAGACCTCTTTGAGTTGTTTTTCCACAATTTTCTGCTTGTTACATTCGACCTCTGAGATTGACACATAATCCTCTTTAACGATTGAGCTAGTTGAGGAGCCAGCCATCCTAGTGCATCAACAAAGCCTCAAATGCTGAAGAAATCTATAAAATCCAATAAAGTCGAAGCATCCCTGAATAGACCATCTCTTCCACTTTAAGTCATATCTGAATATGGTATCAATCTTATCGTACAAGCAAAAACCTGCCAAATCCTTTCGTCCCAATCTCGGGATGGTGTAAAATCCGAGTGGCCCATATTTACACAGCCTGATCTCTATCTAAAAGGTGATATCTCTAATCAATGATGTCGTATGTGATGACGCTTTCGATCTGATTTATGGTAGCTTTGGAGAGGAAGTCCGTCACCTAGTTGGCTTTTCTAAAAATGTGTTTGATTGTGTAGTCAGAGATCCCATCCAATAGAGTTTGTATCCACTTTATCCAAACTTAGAATTTCCAGCTCAGTGCATTGTTTGAAAAAAAACTTTGAAAATCAGTAAAGAGTCACCCTTGACATCTATTAAGTTTAAATTGCACCGTCTGCACCATTTGTGTCCTTCATGCAAAGTAATGAATTCAGCATTGTTGTTGGAGCCGTCGGGTATCTTTACCGCCCCGAGACAAATTGGAGTGTCATTGTGATCTCAAATGAT
The DNA here is from genome assembly GCF_030272615.1 of Cryptomeria japonica. Taxonomy (NCBI): domain Eukaryota; kingdom Viridiplantae; phylum Streptophyta; class Pinopsida; order Cupressales; family Cupressaceae; genus Cryptomeria; species Cryptomeria japonica. Next base: position 198,825,334 of record NC_081407.1, on the reverse strand, counting down.
GAACCCGGCACCAGAGATGCCAAGGTTAAATTTGGACGCCCCATCGAAATTTAGCTTCAGTCTACCAGAGGGGGTAGATTGCACCTCATGTGCTTACCATCCTTTTTTATTTTCAGAAGATCTCCTTTGGGGGGAATTAGATGTTTCCAAATCGTGGTGATTTTATCATCCTAGGTGGAGTAAAAATTGCATTTTCCCTGATTTACCACGGTGTTCAAATGCTCACATATGCCTACTTCAATCTTAACCATAACAGATTCTATGCTTGATTCAATGCCCTTGAAGACCCACGAGTTACACTCTTTCCACAATTGTCGTATGATCATTGGCGGGATTTTGTACCACAACCCATGCCATAGTGATCCCTTGCTTGATATAGGCCAACTTGAAAACATATCCTAGATGTGGTTTGGGAGGCGACCAAACCAATTTGTCATGAGTTAAAAAAAAGTCCAACAACCACGAGCAACATCACATTGGACAAGGAGATGATCCAAAGTTTCCTCATTTGACTTGCATAGTGGGCATCAAACGGGGCCAACAAATCTCATCTTTTGTAATCTATCTCCTATTAAGACCCTATTATGCATCATCGTCCATTCAAACGCGCCATCTTTTGGTAATATATTATGATTCCAACATCGTTCGGTAGGCCAGGGGCAATATTCCTATTCTTGAGCAAATATTGCGTACCCAATTTTGTCGAATATTCACCTGAGGTAGCTGCACACCATATGACCTCATCCTCCCCGTTCCCTAAAATAATTTATCTATTGTTTAATTCCTTCACCGGCTTTCTTTTGCTAACTCCATCTAAGATTTCAAAGTTCTTCCATTTGCACGAGATGACATTCCAATCCCATAGAAGATCCATCTGATCTCGAACCGTTGGTCCACAAATATCTTATGTTAAGTTGCTTAGACCCTGTAGTCCATCAACGGATGAGAGTGGAACATAACCATTCCAAGATTCATTCCAAAACGAAGTAGAGGTTTCGTTTGCCAAATTCCAGGTCAGGTGATTTGTTATCATCAGTCGGCATTTGGACTAAAATTCCAAATTGAGGATCCGGGTGGAAGGTCTATGGTAGTCAAAATACCCCTTGGATCCTGACAATCCAAGTATTTTTGTTGTAACAATCTGCACCACATAGCAGAGGGATTCCGATACATTCTCTATATCAACTTGGCCCCTGAGGCCATGTTTTGGAATTGGATATCCCTGATGCCCATGCCACCACACAGTTTAGATTTCTTAACATCCTCCCATGCAATCAAGGGGACTCTCTTTTTTTCATTTGAACCTTCCCATAGGAAATGGCGTTGTTGTGCAAAGAGTTTTTTTGCCATTCCACAGGTGATTTCTACACATGAGAGCACGAATATCGGTATTGCAGCCACCACAGATTTGAGCGTGGTGATTATGCCTGCCATGGTAAGCCATCTACTTTTCCAACATTCCATTTTCCTTGCACATTTTTTTGTCATGTCCCTCCATAAGGCATCCCGTGGGGTACCACTAAAAAAGGGGATCCCTAAGTATGTAGACGAAAGTTTCTCAATCTTAAACAATAACACATTTGTGATCCTGTGTTGCTTGTGTTCAAGAAGATCCTTAATTTATTCTCGTTGATGGTGTGTCCCAATGCCATTGGGTACTCATTCAATATGATGCTAATAGTTGTTGCTTAGTGAAGGATGGAATTTCCAAAGAGTGTGTCATTGACATAGAATTTATAAGTGAATGCTTCCACACCATTGACAGCCTAGATGTCATTCCATTGGCCACCCCAAGCATGAGCAAAGATCCTATGCATCAAAGAGTCCGCCATGATGACAAAAAGAAATAGCGAAAAGGGGTCGCCTTGCCTCAATCCACATGCGCCTTCGAAGAAACCGCAAGGGACACCATTGATGAGCACTACGATACATGCATAAACCCACTGAAATCCAGCAATCACAAAATCCCAACTTTAACATAACCTTGACCAAGAATCTCCATCGCACCTTGTCGTAGGCTTTGTTGACTTCAAGCTTCAAAACCATACTTTTCAGATTATGTTCTTTGACATAATGTAAAATTTTGTGGGCAATGATAATCCCATCAGATATATTCCTCTCAAGGGCAAAACTGCTTTTCTCTTGGGAAATGATCTTTGGGAGGATGACCTTCAACGATTTGCCAAAACTTTGGCAATGATCTTGTAAACAATGTTGCACAATAAAATAGACCTGAAGTCTATAAAGGAGTTGTAGTCTGCCACCTTGGGAATCAATGCAATGTTTGTGTTATTAAGATCTTTTATGATTTTTCCTTTCTTTCTTGACTCCACCAATTTGACAATAAATCCATCCGACTCGGACACCTTGTCAAAGTGCAAGTGAAATGTGGCAACTTGAGCTTTGTCGATCGTGACTGGGGCACATAAGTGTCTATTGTCATCTTTCGATACCAACCTTGGAATGCAATTCAAAAAGTCAAGGTTAAGTGGCTCTACCGCATTTTTACCACCCAGTAGGGTATGAAAAAAGCCATCCCCTTATCTTGAATTTCTTTTGGATCTGTAAGTAAACTCCCATCTGGGAGTCGTAATCATGAGATTTTATTCTAGCTTCGCTTCATCTTTGTTGTGTCATGAAAAAACTTTGTATTTTGGTCGCCATCCTAGAGCCATAATTCTATTGACTTTGATCACCAATAACACTCTTCTCTAGCCAGTATCTCCCCATAATCAGCCAAGAGAGCTTTCTCTTTTGTGTATTTAGCTCGAGTCATACCGTTGTTCATTAGGAACTCGCTGAGCTCGTTTATTTCCTGCTCCAACCATTCCTTCTCTTTAAATATATTTTTAAAAGTCTTTATTCCAATGCTTGACTTTATTTTTCAAGTATTGAAGCCTCTTCTTGAAAGTGAACATACTTGTTTCTTGATAAATGTATGATTCTTCCCACTAATATCTCATTAAGTCCAAGAGCTCATTGCTTCTAAACCACATCTTTTCAAAATGGAACTGGCGTTTTGGCAGGGGTGCCTCCTCTAAGATTGATAGTTCTACAGGATAATGATCTGAAAGAGGAATGGTCTTGATCTAAGCGGACAGTAGCATGGGAGTGGCCATCCAATCGTCAAACAAGAAAAAATAATCAAGCCTTTTTGCTATATTGGTAAAACCTTCCCTTCGATTGTTCCAAGTGTATTTGCCATTCATTAGAACTGTTGGCAATTGACACTCATCTGGTGGTCTCCAGTGACTTTTGGTGGTTTCCAGTGGATGATTATTGGTTTAGGGTTGTCATTGATGGCAACTCTTCCTAGAGATCCGATCCGGCGGTCGTAATTCGTTTTATCTGAAAGTAGGTGTTAACCGGTAGTGTGCCAACCGGTATTTCAGGAAGAACAGAGCATTTTTTGGTCCAGATGCTTTCTGATGATTGTGGTGCATTGATTCATGTTCTTGTTGATTGGGATGACTTAGATACATCATTTTGGTGATCCGCATTTATCTTTTTGGATCCGATCTAGCCGACATGTAACTACACGTTACATCTTCAAGCCGACATGTTGTATAACCTATTTTGTGGTTACTGGTATATAAGTTTGGTATGGGCAATCTTTTTGGTGAATGATGCGATTGTATGCGAGCAAGGGGTGATCGAGAATTCGTTTTGGCATAGTTTCACGTGCGCATTCTTGATCTGGTAGCTGACTCAGACAGTGTACAGGGCAGAACAGAGCAAAACAGAGAAGGTGATCCAGCCAATGTTTTTGCACTTAACCGGAACCCATCCAAGCAGAGTAGATGCTATTTCAGAGTTCATACATTGTAATTCATCACTGTAATAGCTATGTAAGTCAGTGAGACTTCCCTGAGGGTTGTCGCCTTCTGGGTTATTGTAATTGAGCAGTGAGCTCTAGGCAGTGTGCCTGAATGCCTGTGCATTCCCATTTTGTAATATTGTTTTGCTACTGGCCATAGTGGAATAATATTGTGGGTTCAAATCCCACAGTGGTTTTTCCCATTTGGGTTTCCACATAAAAATTCGGTGTTATGATCTTGTGGTTGTTTGCTTCATGTTTCTACATTTCAGTTTTAAGTGTTTGCTTCCGGTGGTTAAAAGTTAAGTTTGAAAATATGTTAACCGGTAGATCACCGATTCACCCCCCCCCTCTCAATGATCCCTGATTCCAACAAGAACAATATCAATCAAGCCTTTTAATTGGACAAAATATCTAAAATCCATCTGGGATTGAGACACCCACCCGAGTCCCCCCAACTTGTCACTAGGGTAGAGGATAGCGTTAAAGTCTCCAGATACAATGAATTTGTCATCCATAGATTGAAACTCCATATGCTCAATGAATTCCACAAGCTCTTTTTATCTTTCGTCTTAACAGGCCCATAGATATTGAAAATAATAAAAGAGAGTTTTGAAGAAAGGCTCAAAGCATGGACCTTTATCCAATTTTGTGATATCTCTAGATTACTAATTACAACCATCTTAGCTTTGCACATGATATCAAGGCCCCTTGAGGCACCAACGGCTTCATTGAATAGACCATCCCAACCTCTACAATGTCTAATGAAATTGTCAACATCTTAGAAGAAAATTTGGAATCCTGTATGAGGATAATGTCAATCAATTGTTGTTCTAACTAGCGCTTGGTCATACGCTGCTTGTTAGGGGTGTTTAGGCCCCTAAAATTCCATGTGATAATCTTCATCTCCCTTGGATCTAGTAAGATAAGATTTGATAGTAATTTGCTCCTTTTGAAGGGCCTCTTCCACCCACTTCTACTAATTAGTTTTCCTCCCGTATCTTTTTTTGACAGGTGTAGAGTTCAAAAATTTGGCCACTGATTGGGACATGATTCTTGTGTCTATTACATCTAGTTCGTCCCCATCATAGTCACGATTGATTCTACATCGGTTGCATTCTCTATCTCATTTACCATCTAGTCCATGGGAGGGATTGGTGTGTGCATCTCCCAGAGAACTTTTGCTTCGTTAATCTTTGGAGAAGTTGTGACGCTCCATCTGTACAACAGGATTTTTTGGAGAGGTCGGAACCCACTGATAAGGTAGTGCAAACACGGGTGGTGCAAGCAAAGGGAATGGTTCTCTTGATCGGTTGTCCACTGAATTCTTCTTAATGGCCTGTTTCTTGGGAGTCTATCTTTGTGCCAGAGGGTGGGGGCAACCATATTCTAAATTTGCACGACTAACACATAGTATAACTTTTTTTAATCAATTTCAATTTCTTGATACCATGACCCAGAGGGTGAGGTGAGGTGAATTATCTCTGGAATTGTGGATAGAAATGATCTCGATTCACACAAAAAGCATAGAATCTTTGTCGCCCATATAGATCTCCTGGGTTTGGCCAAGTTTATTACCAATACATGTCAAAACTTCATGTTGGTGTATGTTTTATCATCTACCAAACATTGGAATGAAGTAACCAAAAGATAATTTATCCTCTTGAAAAACCACCGCGTATGCTAAGATTGCTACAAGATCATATGGCGATTCCAAGGTTTCTTTAGTCAGGTCTTGACGTGTGGATAAGCTCAATGGGGGTTTTGATTTGCCGGTAATACACAAAAGGACTTATGCTTGGACGGATTGTCAACAATTTTGGGATTTAGATGGATTTGTCAACTAAAGCTCTCTCTTTCTCTCTCTTTTTGGGATTTTCAAGGTTTAAGACTTCAAAAAAAAGGACAAAGGGATAAGGGTTGAGAGATCTACTCTAATCCTACGAACTCCAGAGACGGTATTGGTTTGATGACCTCAATAAACCACACTTTGCTTCGCCTCATTCACAACAACTACACAAAATGGGTGCAATCTTCAAAGGGACATGCTTATAATTTGGAAGTTAAATATGCATAAAAAAGCTCAGACTAACTTTGCACAGTGAATGAAAATCATCCATTCACCAAAAGTATGAGCGGAGATACACCATAAACCAATACATATCAGATCTTTCATTCATTTAACATACATGAAATAAATTCTAACTAATGTGTTGACGAAACTGAAAACCTCGCTAATCATTCAAACAAAAGAGATTACAAGGCCTTAAAAGAAAGCACACAAGTAATGTATTATTTGCTAAATGACCTTCATGCAACAATATTTCAAATAACCTCACACTCTTCAAATGAGAGAAGGCAACCTTATATAGGCATACAAAAGTTTTGAACGGTCGAGATCGAACAGCGATCAAGGGCCCAGATTGAAAGATAAAAACCCTAATTAGGGTTTCCCAAAACTAACTACCTCTCAACCAATAAGAAAATTACATTTGGGGACACTTGTCCTTCTTGCTAAATATGAACCAACAATGAAAATAGAAGGTTGTTGCATTGTGAAGTGTGCCCTTCTAGAAGCTTCTGGATAAGTCAGGTTCATTGAACCTGGACATGTTGACTTGGAACAATCTGATTGGTTGGAAGATGATGAGACGCCACCTCAGCGTGTTGGATATCCTCCTGAATTCTCCAATTTGTGCGAAGAAATCATCTAAGTATGGAAATTTGTTTCTTCTTGTCACCATCTGATTCTGATTGGGAACTTGTTTTTTAATTTCTTCAGGAGATGAAATCCTTCAAGAAGTTGTATGGATGAAATTCCTCAAGAAGTCTGAAATTCTTCTCATCAAGTTTGAGGACTTTTCTTTCTTGATGCCTTGAGATTCTTTCAAGTGCCTTGAATTCGGAGAAGAATTCCTCTAGGCCTTCATCATAATTGCTCTTCCCATACTTAGCCAAATTTTGGCCATCTTTATGCTCGGACGAACCTCGCTTGTGGACCTGTCTTCAGCTCTGAATTTGGCTCGAAACTCCATTCGTGTTTTCTGCGATGATCCCGCCTTCAGCTGCCAATTTATGTTGCGTGGGAGTAGGGTGAAAAGCTCTGGATAACTCCGCACAAATATGAATTGATGTGATCTAAAGTTCAGCTTTTCAGACATTCATCGCATTCAGCCATCATCCTAAACCTGCAAAACCAAAAGAAAATAAAGTTTAGGTTCTATATTTAAGTGTAAATTTTGAAGGTTTGATGGTAGAGTGCTCTGATTTTGGTCCCTTTTACTCCAGTTTCCCAACACTTTTAGCCGTTAACAAGCTGCCAATAGAAACCCTTGAAAACTCAATCCGATTTGAAGGTTCGGGAGTGAAATTTGTCTTTGATTACTCTGAATAACTTGGTCCCCAAAATCTGTGAAATGAATGTTGAAATCAGAGTTGGATATAGGGAAATGTCTGAAAAATAAACTAAGTTGTAAAAACCAGCTCGATTTTCCATGAAAACTTAATCAAAATTTGAAAATTAGATTGAAAAACTTAAAAAAATATGTGAATTTGCTCTTCAAAACAGTCAAGAATCTCCTTCAATCTGCATGTAAACTTGTTGAAAATCTCAGACCTGCACAAAATCTCTCTCAAAAACCCTTTTCTCTTGCTATCCAAAACTCGAACTTCATGTGAGAAAATGAAAGAATGAAGTGTATTTGTGTTGAAGTTCGAATTCTTAATTAGAAACTCAGAAATCTCTCTAAAATTTGTTTCTAATTCATCCTCAGTCTTTCAAATCTGCGAAGAATGTTTCTAATTCAGTCTTTAGTTGACTTGTCAATACTGAAATCTTCATCTTGTCTTTCCAATGCAACTTTCTAAATTGATTTTCAGTTCACAATTAGAACCAGATCTGCAATATTCTTCTTAGAAAAAACCTTCTAATTTGGTCTCAGTTCAAACTTTATCATCAAATCTTGCTAACATCACTCAAGAATATTCCTTTTTCTTCAAACTTAGCATCTATCACTCTGTCTTGGGTGGACTTATCTTAAATTGTTGCACTTCAGCTTGTAGGCGGACTTGAAGAAACTTAAGAACCTTTGCTTATTATCATTCCTTTCTTCAAGTCGGACTTCATTAGCATGCTTCCCATTGTGTTGACTAGTCCTAGGCGGACTTCCTTCAGCTCATGCACTTGGATTTGTGGGAGGGCGGACTTAGACAATCCTTTGCACCTCTTTGCTTGTTGCCAACCAAACTATTCCTCAGCCAAAGTGGACTTTGTCATAGATTTTCTTTATTCTTTTCCAGCTTGGGCAGATTTGGTGAAGAATGTGCACCACTTGATACACTTGGCCATATTTTCTTTATCTCAAGGCGGACTTGGATTGATCTTTGCACTCCACTTATTGCCTTGGGCAGAGTTCAACTCGCTTTGGAACTTTTCATGACTATGGCGGACCTTACCTTGCATTGGACCCTTCAACTTTCTTCCTAAAACCTCCAAGGCGGACTTTGTTAATTGCATACACCTTACTCATGGCAGACTTTGTGAGTCTCCCTCTCCATCATGGGGCATACTTTACCCAATCTAAGAACCATAGAGGGTGCACTTGCTTACTTCCTTGCACCAAGGAGGGCGGACTTTACTCATCTTGGGAACCTTGGAGGGCAGACTTTGTAATGTTTGAGAACCTTTCATTTGCAGCAGGACGGACTTTGCTTCACCTTTCTTCATGATAGGGCAGACTTCAACCCTAGCTCGCACTTCAACTCATGATAGAGCGGACCTTTTGAAGGTCATGACTCACCTCACCTTTCCCAAGGCGGACTTGAACAAACTTGTGCACCAACATCAAGGCGGACTTCATGAAGATCAGGAACCTCATGACCAAAACTTGAAATCTCCATAACTTGTGCAATTTCTATCAGATCGCCTTGAAATTTGAAAACCACGCCTTAATCATTCACTGGACTCCTCGGGATTCCTAAAATTTAGGAGATTAGCTTTTTGGGTCAAAAACTTGGATTTTAGTAGGAATTTGTCGATCATTTCAGTGCATCTCAGTGTGAACAGTGCAAACCCTAGATCCACTTTCTAAAAATAGAAAAAAGCAAGGTTCCCTAAAAAAAGGAAAAACTTTCTAAAAATAGCCAATCTAGGGATCATGCTCAACATGCCAAAAACGAAACTTCCTTAAAAAAAGGAAAAAGCAAAAAGCAAAACTTTCCAAATTAGCTCAAATCAATTGCGATCTTCATCCTTTGGGCTTTCTAGACACAATGACGATGTCTAGACTCTGTTCTAACCATGGCTTGCACACACTGACTCATAACGTTCAAAACTCTAGCCGCTCAAAACTGACAAACTTGGCAATACTAATGCAAGAAGGTCACAAGGCTCTAACAAAAACCCTAGAAAGCAAGAAACAGGGAGGGTCCCCGTTTGCAATAGGGTGATGTGTGAAAAAGGTCACAACACTACCTTTGACCAATATTTGAAAGAAAGATTGTATAGTCTTATCCATATTGACCCATCGAGTGGAAGCGCCTCATAAGGATTATAATTTGATGTCCACTTTTGCATGAAAACATATTGATCTTCAAACTACCACGGTCCTTTCTGTAGAATAAGATCTATATCACTAGTGTTGTTAAAATCAACCAAAATAAAAAGAATTGGTAAAAAAATAGGTCTCCAGAGACCCATTATCCCCATTTCCTTTTATCCAATTTCTTACTTCATTCCTCCAAATTTTCTTGAGGATCCTACAAATTACTATTGTCTAATGCAAAGCTATAACATCTAGCACAATGATTTCCGAAACATTGATCATTGGATACAAAGAGCTTGGATTCACTAGGGTTGCAAAGTTCTTGCCTTCGTTTTTTGTATTCACGTGTTTTGCTTTTTCGCATACTTCGGCAAAGTCATTTTAAATTATTAGCTAGGATTATTATTATTTTGTATGTATTAATTTAGATTATCCTATACCATATTTGTCTTTTAGCTAAGATTTCTAGGAGTGCAACTCATTTCTCAGGTATCACTATTTTCTTTGAAAAGACTATTGTCATTATCTCATTTTATTTGCACGTGTGCACACCTCTTGTGAGAAATGTAACACAAGCATGCACTATTTCAAGATGGCAAAAATATAGGGTTGTAGTTACATGCATAACTCCTTTTTTCACCTCTTTAAAATAAAGTTTCTCCATCCATTTCTTTCATGGTTGTACCTAGTTAATTTGTTCTCTTTAAACTCCTTTTTTTTGAAGTGGATAGATTGTAGGCAGTATAAGATTTCAAGTTGCCCATTTCATTGATAAATGTGAGGTTTTCTTTCATCAAATGCTTTCCCCACTACATAAACTTTGTCTCACCTTTGTTGTGATATGATTGTATATTAATTTGTAAATTTATTTTATTTTCTACTTAAGACTTATTGTTCAATGTTTATTATTGAAACTTTTTTCTAATACTTAAAACTAAAAACATGAAAAAAAAGACATGACTTACATGAAAAAACAAAAAGAAAAAAGAATCATACAAAGCATAATTAAAAAAATCATAATTGCCAATAACTTGGCTGACCCAAAAAAATTAACAACTCAAAACCATAGTTACCAAGATACCCATCTCGTACCCCCTGAGACGCATCTAAGAGATGGAGATGCATCTTCAGTACCGGAGACGTCTCCAGAAACGTCTCCAGAAACTTCTCAATGCATAGGGTGCTTTTGGCTGCCGTCTCTTGTTGTCTCTAAAGTCTCCCAACCAGAAATTGATGTCTCCTGCGAGAAAACTTAGGGCAAAATGCAGTAAAAGGGAAAAACGAAAAGGCAAATAAATAAAATAAGCCTGAAGCAAATCAAAGTCGTAGGTAAATAACTTATAAGGAAACCGCATCACAGGAAGACAAAAATCCATGCAAAGTTATAGTGATCAGATATATTGACAATGTGGACTTTTAGAGAGGTACATAACCAATTGTGCAACTGATTTCTTGTCATTCTAATGGTCGAAAGAGAAATTGCCTTTACTAATTGGCTAACATATTGAGTGTGCTCAACACCTATATTGCCTTACTTTCACTAAACCTTTTAGACTAGCTATGGTACCAACAGTATAAGCAATTTTAATTTAAATTTTTGTTCAATTTTAAAGTTAAACATTATTGCTATTCTCGTTTTCAAAGTTCTTTGTCATAATATTTTCTGGAAATTGTTAAACTATATTAAAAAGAATTGGCATCTCCAAGTACCCCCATCTCCTGGTAACCTTGCCCAAAACTAAGCAAAACCTCAACAAATTTATATTACACTAAAGAATACATAAATTTATAAAATGTTCTTCAAAAACATGCATATTGCTGAATCTATGAGACATATTATTGATTTCTTTCACACATAAATTAAAATTAGAATTCAATACACATCATAGACCAAAAAAAGAAGTACAATACAGATGAAATTCAAGTTTCCATATAAATAAAATTACAAATCATAATTTTCTTCAATGACTAAAACTCATCAAATTATGGCGCTATTATGTGGGTGTCCTCAAACTAGATGGCATAGCTACATCATCCCATCCAAACCACCTTATCAACACTAAACATTGTATGCACAGCCTCAACAAACCGATCTGAATATGGACCAATGTCTTTAACATCAACTGCATGATGTATCTCGTACATAATTGTACTACATAATGACTAGGTTATTCAAGTGTTTTCAACCTGTTGCACTACTTTGTGTAAATGGTCTCAAACAAAGACCAATTGTGCTATAGGGCTAGGACAAAATATGCACTAGTATCTTCCACCACAAATTTGCAAGGACAACATTTACAAATAGGCATGACTTAACGTAAACTTTAAAGTTGAAGTAAACAATGAACTAAATTTAAACATACATGTTTTGTTTTACCTAGCTACAATGTGGCTCTCCCACAAACACATTAAAAGTGAAGAAAACAATCTCCCCTTTGCCTCCTTATTAAACTATAGTTCATTATCTATTTAGTCTCAAAGGTTCTCATCAAGGGCCAACCTGTCAATAAATGTGTTGAGACAAAGCATAAACTCATCATCTACTATAAATGAAGTGGGGGAAGCAAAAATTGGGGTTCAATAGTAAGAAGCGGAATGAATGTATTGGAGTTGTTGGTTCCACCTCTAATCAATAATATTGAATTGCCTCTCTAGTCCAATTCATGGCCTTATATAGAGATCCCATGGAGTTTTTATCCTCATCCACCAACTATTGAAGCCTCACCAATGATTCTAAGACCTAAAAGAGTAAATCAAAAAAAAAAAAATATCAACAAATTAAACCATGAAATTTTATAAAATTGCCAAATTGTGGCATTATAACATTTTATTTTTAAAAAAAATCAAAAACTTTCCTTGATGATGTCCTTTGTGCCCTTAGCAAATGTATAATCAAAACTAGTCTTTATGGTCCTGTCCACTTCCGCATTCTTGCCATAAGGACTCTCCAACCACCTTTTGTGCACAACCATGTGCTTAAAGTATGGCAATGTGGTTACTATGCTCGACAAGGTGATGAAATTAGTCGCAAAGCGTGTGGCTCCTAACTATAAGACCTCTTTTCCATCAATGTGCTCTCGTGAGATTTAGGACCTATGTGTAGTTAAAGATGTACTTTGGGACATTCCTAAGATATGCACCCACATTCTTGACCCTGCCTTAGTTTTCCTATGTTCTCAAAGACAAGGTCAAGGCAGTAATGACACAAGGGCCGCAAAATAGTTTAGTGCCTTGCCTCTAGAAATCTACTAGTTGTCACATATGTAGATGTATTGTTCATCACTATCTAGATAACATTTTCCACTCCCACCTACATCACCATCTCATCCAACAAGCCACACAAGGTCTCCACAATGTTAATTTCATTAGAAGCATCAACTGACTTCAAAAAAGCGAACTTTCCAACTAAATCTATTGAAAAGTTGATAAGTTGAATGTTCCTGCCATTCGTCCAGCTATTTGATAAAATTTTGCAACTTTCCTTTTCCAGATTTATTTTTATTCGTCTAGTAGCTGATTTATGTTAGACTGCATCCTACAATAATGGGCCACTCAACTTATGATCAAAAATTGGCACGTGTCCAACAATAATGTTGTAGTACCAAAAAATCAACTAACTTCAAAAAGAAAACTTTCCTCCTAAAGCTATTGAAAAGTTGATAAGTCTAATGTTCCTGCCATTCATCTACTATTTAATAAAACCTTGCAACTTTCCTTTTCCAAATTTATTTTTATCCGTCTAGTAGCTTATTTGTGTTAGACTGCAGCCTACAATAATGGGCCACTCAACTTATCACCAATAATTGGCACATGTCCTACAATAATGTTATAGTAGCAAAAAATGGCACACACCAACTTCACAATATGTTGCAATTCCTTATTCGACACAATACCTTCCAAGGAAAGTTGCACATTGAAAGTTTTACAAGGAACAAAAAACTAGAACTATGAACTCAACATTGCCTAATCCTCATATTTATGGCTCAACGAAAGAAGAAGAGCCCCTTATGTCTCCTTGGAATGATCTATCTTTTATATTTTAATGGTGAAAGAGTCACCATCTTAGATGATAGAGTGATGATCGATCCCTTGGAATGATCTATTCATTATATTTCATTGGTGAAAGAGTCACCACCTTTCACAAGAATTGGGTCACAACCCTTAATTGCTGCCTTAAGGAATAATAAAGTTATTTCCAAATCTCTTGGATTCCTTTATTACTGATAGTCATTCTGAATTTCTGCTCTCGATTGTTATGATCTGAATTGATGCCTCTCCAATTGACTTGATCTCCTTTTTATATCTTAAAATTGGGAGGGTGTCATACCTTTTCACTTCTACCCTTTGAAAGGTCACAACTATTCATCCTTAATTGCTGTCTTTTGAAAATTATTATTTATTTTATATTTCGTCAAGTCACTTATCTTTTCCTCCATTCCTCCCCAAGTTGATGATTGATTCACTCCTTTTATACCTTTAATCCTCCAATAGTCATAACTCTTTATTTCATTCCCTTTGACCATTCATTAAACTTAATTAAATTTATATTTTATAATTATATTATATTTTATTTTAATTATTATTATTATTAATTTTTATTATTAGTTATTATTAAATCCTATTTCAAAAAGGGAACATTACATGGAGAGTTTGTGCATGTTGGTTTTGAGTCTTGACATATTGGAGTGTAGTAATTCTTCCTGGTTGCTTCAAGGACTGATTTGTTTGAGAAGATAATTTGTTTGATAGGCATATTCTTTCTTCCCTCCATGTGAAGATGAAGGTATCATATTATTGGGCTTGCTTTAGGTGCATTATCAATTAACCTGGTTTCCTTAATTTATGGGTCCTACCTTATGGTGCAGTTGCATTGAACCTGATACACCTTATATAAAGAATGGGGATGGTGACGAGATTAAACTAAAGGAGGCCTTCATAGTGTATAAATTGATGAGTTGTGCCTCATCTAGATTCAAGATCTCAGTACTAAAGCAATAATTAGTTCTTTCTTTTGTAAGTTTGTATCATCCATATCTTGTGTATTTCCCAATTTGTTTTGTCATTGCATGTTTTTGTGATTGATTTTGCAAAGATTGCTAAGATGGGCTAATGGACTAGAGTAACTGTGGATCTTGTCTCAAAAACCTTGGTTGGCATTAAGTAGATAATCTGAAGACATAAATATCTGTTCTAAATTCTAATAGTTGCCATCATTTTCTCTGGAGATCTAAGCATTACCTTAATCTGAACAAAGAACAAACCAATAAAGGATAGAAATGATGTTGCATTCCATGACCATCAGGGTGTCAATTATATGTTGCTTCTCAACCTGATTCTTAGTACTGGATATTACAGCCCTAGTACACTTCCTATATTTAGAGAAAGTCCAAATATTTGTTTTATTATCTCACATGTTTTCACACCCATAAGATAGTAATACGGCAATTATTAGACAACTATCAATTTTCTATGGACAAACTACTGACTAATTTAATCTACATGAAAACAGAACCACAGAGACTCAACGAATTAAGTAGATAATCTGAAGACAAAAATATCTTTTGTAAATTCTAACAGTTGCCATCATTTTCTCTGGAGATCTAAGCATTAGCTTAATCTGAACAAAGAACAAACCAATAAAGGACGGTAATGATGTTGCATTCCATGACCATCAGTGTGTAATGTGGCTATTATTAGTCCATATATTTGTTTTATTATCTCACATGTTTTCACACCCATAAGATAGTAATGTGGCTATTATTAGACAACTATCAATTTTCTATGCACAAACTACTGACTAATGTAATCTACATGCAAACGGAACCACAGAGACTAAACAAATTACTGAACACATAGACAGGTTCTTTAACAAGTGTCAGTATTGAACTTAAGTACAAAATACATGCAACTTGGCCATAGATAATTAGCTAAAGGGAAGCAAATACCTTAGCACAGTCAGCCAACCAAGTCATAATATCCCGTGCAGAATTAAACATTTCTCCCAATGCAAATAGAGTTGTCTGTAACCATAGAACTTGCCCGGTCAGTTATATCTCGGAATGAACTTTGACAAATCTATTAGAGATAATTATGTTGATGTATGTACCACATAGCTTGAATTCTTCAATTTATCTAAAACTTATTAAAGAAAAATCAAGCCACTTAACAAAACATCAAAAAGCATGAGAGAAGTCCACTATGATAAGTCCATATCTTCTCCTATTAAAAAAGTTATATACATCTTTTCCCTTACTTTTGCAGCATAGCATGATGCATAATATAGTGCTTGGTCATCTGCAATGCAGCTCCTTTCTTTTAGCCTCCTTTTTATTTGATCACGAGCTCCAATATATGTCACTCCATAAACTGAAGTCATAACAGTTTGCTTAACTAATTTCCTGTCAACCTGTACAAGTCAAACACTGAGATAGCTGCTTTATAATGATTGTTACAGAAATATTCCGCAAGCAAATTCCTTTAGACATCTATTTTCTGGTGGCTATTTTCTTCATTCAATGTTTATGGCATATTTTGAATGGAAGAATCTATTGTATCATCATTGGTCAGATGATATTGAACTGAGTGATTCCGAGATCTAAAATGTTGGAATGCAAGCAAATGAAAGCAGAAAATAGGAAACCAGTAAATTGACCTGCCCAAGTAATAGCCTGGCATTCTCTGCATTATGGCTTGTTTCAGGATCTTCCAGTGCATCCTTTCTCATGATTTCATCCACCCTTAGCAATTAACAAAAAGTTAAAATTCAGATGCATTGAGTTCAAGACAAAAAAAAATCTGTAAAATGATGAATATTCAATTCAATGTGCTTAGACTGAGACGTCTTGAATGAACATGAGGTCAGTTGCTTGTACATAGGACAATAAAACAGCTTTGAAAAGGAAGACAATTGGGAAGTTGGTAGTTTTTATATTAGGCATAGTTTGAAAACTCAAACTCTGCAAAATACGTAACTGTGTAAAATAATTTTTTAAATAATGCATGGTAAACCGTAAGCATGAAGAATGAATTTAGAGAACATGTAGGTCAATGTTGATCATAGTAACATTAGTTGGAATTATAGGACTGGTATAGCAAACCAATACTATAAATGGAACAATTACTCGGAATTTAATCACGAAAGATATGGGAAACTAAAACATGCTCAAATATTCATAGAAATATGGAAAAAATGATGTTTTGTTATTTCAAGCCAAATTACTGGGGAAAATGTTGCTTTTTCATCCGCCAGCCCAAAACAGGATTTTTTTTCCTTTTGGTTTTTAAAATCAAAGGTGGGAGTAGCCCACAGTGGAGTAGAAGGATAGTGCACCAAGCACATTACTTGTTATTTGTGACAATATGGGGGATATTGAGGGCTGAAGTCCTAGCCACCAAGCCCAAATCAAGGCTTTTGAGGCCAACCAAACCTTCATGGTGCATGTCATTTTTCAGCAAACTTGGCTTGCAAATTGCAAATAACTTACTCATTGACCAAAAAGCCACAAGTTTGGCAAGTTCTTGCCATGTTTGAGAGGCATGATTAGGAATTAGAAACCTGTAATGAAGTGAAATAAATGGAACCTATATTAAACAGTCTGATTTGTATAATAAATGGCCCTTGGTCCTGGCAACTAAGCCAAATGTTACCCCAAAATGAGGGGATTTCCAAACCAAAAAACAATCACACGCAGCCCTACATTCAAATCCAAGCAAACATGACAAATTTTTTAAATTGAGTATAATACTGCATCCGACTAGCTGGATGTGGCACACCCCAACTAATGAGGCCTGGTGAATGTCCACATTGAATTTAGCAAAAGGATTATTACTGTCAGGGTAATGAAACGAAAAATTGAAAGAGAGATTTGATTAGACCAAATTTGAAAACATTCAAACAGATGATTATCAGTTGGCCTGGAAAAGTTATAAAAAGTCCAATTTAATGTAACCGTTGAACGGTAAGATACATACCGTGCTGTGATCACTGAGGCAGCCAATCAAACCCCTGTAAGGGCAGGGGCAGGTTGGCCGGGAAAAACTCCTGCTGAATTTCAATGAGCGACATTAGTAAACCAGCATAACCCTGTGTTCCAAAACAGATTTTTTCAGCTTCGCTGAACTGAATTATATACATATCAAACTGTTTAATATAGCATGAATTGGGATGTGAAGTCTCTCATGCCTTAAAAAAAATATTATGATAAAAAACTACATGAGCTCATGAGTTTGCTTCTGGAGTAGTCGCCAACATTGTATGCCTCTTCTCCAACTATTTCAGATCTCCACTATGTTTCTCCCCTAAATGCTTCTTCTTGCAGGTTTCATATATATCTAATAACTTCCTAAACTCCAACCTTGTCTGCAAAAAGGCATGTAAATAGCTTACAACACTTAAAGTAGTTAGATTCTTAACCACTTATAATCAATTTATTGCATTGACCCTAAGATATTGTAATGTCCCCTTTTGGGATTACCCTAGATTTTGCCCTAGAATCACAAATTCAATAAAACAGGGAACATAATATAGTTAGAAATATAGCTTTTACCCAAAGGATGCAAAGCAAGAAAGATCTTTGTTAAGATCCAGCAATCATGTTAGGCAAATATTGAAGATACAATTCACAAGATCAACCATTACTAGGGTTCAAGATCATATATTCATAATTATCTTAGTCATATAACCTATCTAATTTATTGTTTGGGTTCAATCATAATGGAGCTTGGATAAGGAGACGTGATAGGATGCCCAAAGCAATCCTCTACCCTAGGCCCAAGAGCAGATATACCATCCCTCTTAGCCTATGTGACCTTCTGCCATCTCATATTAGGTAGTGTACCTAGTGAGGGATCCTAAAGCCGTTCCCTCTCTATTTCTCACCCTTATTCTCCTTCCTATGATAGGGTTCGTCAATCAAATAGTCCACCATGGTAGAGGTTTAAGGGAGACTACAATAGGGTGTCCGGAACATCCTTCCCTTCTAAGTCCAAGGGTGGTGCACTCCTTGCACCCCCTTGGCCTCATGGGACTATCAATCACCACCATGAGGTGGTGTGCTTAGAAGAGGACCTCATAATTGTTTCCCCTCCTTATATTTCCTCACTATCCCTATCATGGTTGTTTGCACTTGCAGCATTTAAACAGACATATGGGGAATTACACATTATTGTCTATATTCCTTATATAAGGGATCACATAGTAATATAATATCATTAGGTTGCATACATATTGTTCATATGTGAGTAGTTATATATAGAATTACATTATGCCACCTACCATAAGAGTTACTACTTCATACCAAATCACTTGCGTAATGCTCAAGGGCTACATGCCTGAATCTTATATCAGATCTGTTCTTCTTTGATGCCCTTCTACAATCAAGGTCTTCCATTTTTATATCCTTCTCTTATTGCTGAAAGGTTGTGTCTTTTTAGGCGGCCATCCTTTCTTGAAGGGCGGTGTCTCTTCTAAACTATATTGCTCCCCTTCCAAAACTTAAACACTGCCTTGTTCTTCTAATCATTTATAATAATCAATGCCTTAATCATATGGATTGCTGTATACTGGTGCAGGTTTAGGAATCGCTGCTCTGCAATAATTAAATGTGCTTTACTTGTATCTTGCTTGTTGTGTCCCAATTGTCCTGTACCTTGGCCCTATATATATGCCTTTGTTTTGGGTATGGTCAGCATATGAGTCGGCCTTTATGTTATTGATTTTCTTTTGCTTTCAAACTACTTGGCCTTCTCAAGGCCAGGCCAGCCCTCAGCCATTTGTATCCCCTTTGTTTTCATTCCCATAAGGGTCAGCCAGCTTTTCTTTTTGCTTATTTTCATCAAACTCAAGGAGGTCGGCTAGATATAAGAAAATTGTGATGTATTATAAATAAGACAAATTTCTAATCAGTGATATATATCAGATTTGAGGAGTCGTCAGGTTTGGGGCATGACAGTCCACCCTTCCCAAGTTAGTTTTCATTTCATCCATTGTATCCTTTTGCTACTATGATGATCCCAAACCAACCCTTAGAGCTTGTGGTGTTATTAGCTTCTGCTGTGTAACTCTGATGTTACCCTAGTTATCTAGAGTTGGCAAGGTTTTTAAGTTTCCCTCATCCTTGTTTCTCATCACTTCGATTAGGTTGTCCCAAAGTTTGCATCACATCATAGATATCTCTTAACGTTAAACAAAGAACAAATATATTAAAATGAGGATTTGTAGCATGACACATATCTACATCCTCATATTCTAGATCAACCAAAAAAATAGAAATCTCATGATGATAGGAATTTTTTTACCGTAATCATAGATACTCATGGGGTAGACACGCTTGAAACACATCAAGTATGAACCAAACACAAAGCATACACATGAATATCTGTAGACATGAAGCATACACGCAAATACACATGTTGTTAGATCCCTTCTCATTGACTAGAATGCGTCTATTGATTTATCTTTACCCTGCAGGCTGGCAGGATCAATGCTCTGATGCCATTTGTAATGTCCCCTTTTGGGATTTCCCTAGATTTTGCCCTAGAATCATAAATTCAATAAAACAGGGAACATAATATAGTTAGATATATAAATTATACCAAAAGGATGTAAAGCAAGATAGATCTTTGTTGAGATCCTGCGATCATGTTAGGCAAATATTGAAGATACAGTTCACAAGATCAACCATTACTAGAGATAAAGATCATATATTCATAATTATCTTAGTCATATAACCTATCTAATTTATTGTTTGGGTTCAACCATAATGAAACTTGGATAAGGATATGTGATAGTGTGCCCAAAGTGATCCTCTACCCTAGGCCCAAGAGCAGTTATACCATCCCTCTTGGCCTCATATGGCCTTTTGCCATCTCATATGAGGTGGTGTACCTAGTGAGGAATCCTATCGCTGTTCCCCCTCTTTCTGTCACCCTTATTCTCCTTCCTATGACTGGGTTTCCTTAATCCAATAGTCAACCATGGTAGAAGTTTGGGGGAGACTACAATAGGGTGTCTGGAACATCCTTCCCTTCTAAGCCCAAGGGCGGGGCACTCCTTGCACCCCCTTGGCCTCATAGCTATCAGTCACCACCATGTGGTGGTGTGTTTAGAAGAGTGCCTCATAACTGTTTCCCCTCCTTGTATTCCCTCACTATCCCTATCATGGCTGTTTGCAGCATTTAAACAGACATATGAGGAATTACACATTATTGTCTATATTCCTTATATAAGGGATCATATAGTAATATAATATCATTAGGTTCCATACATATTGTTCATATGTGAGCAGTTATATATAGATTTACATTATGCCGCCTACCACAAGAGTTACTACTTCATATCACTTGCATAATGCTCAAGAGCTGCATGCCTGAATCTTATATCAGATCTGTTCTTCAATGCCCTTTTACAATCAAGGTCTTCTATTTTTATATCCTTCTCTTATTGCTGAAAGGTTCTGTCTTTTTATCTTCTAAACTATATTGCTCCCCTTCCAAAACTTAAACGCTGCCGTGTCTGCTAATCATTTATAATAATCAATGCCTCAAACATATGGATCACTGTATACTGGTGCAGGTTTAGGATTCGCTGCTCTGCAATAATTAAATGTGATTTTTTTGTATCCTTGCTTGTTGTATCCCAATTGTCCTATGCCTCGGCCTATATATATGCCTTTGTTTTGGGTTTGGTCAGCATATGAGTCAGCCCTTATGTTACTGATTTTCTTTTGCTTTCAAACTACTTTGCCTCCTCAAGGCTCGGTCAGTCATCAGCCATTTTTATCCCCTTTGTTTTCATTCACATAAGGATCAGCCAGCTTTTCTTTTCACTTATTTTCATCAAACTCAAGGAGGTCAGCTAGATATAAGAAAATTGTGATATCTTATAAACAAGACAATTTTCTAATCAGTGATATATATCAGATTTGAGGAGGTATCAGAGAGGGATCATGACAGATATCATCCAACATTTTTCACCCTTGTCAATATCCAAAATTCCATCACCCTAGTGTCCCAAAGCTTCATTGTTTAAGTTCGACCAAACAAATTCATTTAAGTGCCCCACCACTCCATCCACCTAAGTACTTCAACACTCCATTGCACAAATGACTCACAGCTCCATCAACCTAAGTGCTTCAACACTCCATTGCACAAATGCACCAAAACTTTGTCCTTCAAGTGCTCCAAAAATTCCTCACCAAGGTACATAATCCATCATCTAAGGTACTGTTGGTGAGTGTTTTATGACACACCGAACACAGAATAAAGATGCCCAAAAGACACTCTATCCTCTCTTGAATAAAATCACCGTGTATGCTAAGATTGCAAAGATCATATGGCACTTCCAAGGTTTACACTGTGAACTAGCAACTTTAATGTTGAATATAGCTTCTTGGGTTATGTATGTTGGTAATCCAAGGGGGACTTGTGAATTTCAATCACAATGAAAACTTTCTGCTTTGTTTTTTGGTATTTTCTCAATTTAGACTTCAGAAAAGGGGAAAAAGGAAAGGGTTTAGAAATTCTATACTACTCCTAAGAATTTAAGAACGGTAAAGATTAGGTGAAACCAATAACCACGCTTTCCTTTGCCACACTAAGGACAACTACACAATGTACGTGCAATCTTCAAGGGTTGTGCTAAAGATTTTCATACTGTGAATAATACCATCAAGTGAACAATATTTATCCAAAGTAGAAGTTAAAGCATCCACAAAATAAGCTCAGGCTAGCTTTACACAATGAACAAAAATTATTTGTTCAAAAAAAATATGAGCAACAATTTCACCAATATATACTATCAAATCTTCCATTCATCTCACAACTTTGTAAAGCAAATCTATTCTAAGTTGAAGAAAACATGAAACCATGCAACCATGTGATAACAATAAGGATTCAAAGCAAATGCAAATGAACTTTTATTATCAAAATAGCTCTTAGCAACAATCTCATAAATCTCTCCACACCATAAAATGAGAGAAGAGGGCCTTATATAGAGTTTCTGAAAACAAACGAAAGGCCCAGATCAAACAGTGATCAACGGCCGAGATCAAAACATAGATACCCTAATTAGGGTTTCCCATAATAGCAATAAGAACTAATGCATGAAAGACAAGTGACACGAGGAGCTATCTTCTAGGAAGGTGCATCCTTATCCTCTTTCCACAACAGCTTGTTTGATAAATCTGATCACAATAGGGTTGACCTCTTCCATCGTGACATGTGGCAGCATATTCATCTTGAACTCCATTCCGTCCATGTCATCTGCATATGTAGCAAAAGCATTTTCCCATTCCAATTCCTATTTCTAGAAAGCATCTTTGATGGACAAGAAACTTGATGCCTTAGTGAAATTTTGTTTAAGGATTGGCCCTATGATAGTGAAGAAATTTTCGTGAGTTTTGAGCTTTAAATTTTCCATTTGCATTTCATTTTCCCGGATTGTTTCTTTCCCAAGTATATCAGCAACCACAAGGAAAAACTTGTTTTAAATTTCTTTAATATGCTCAACTTTGATGCTATCAACCTTTACTTTTTCCATAACTTCATTTCGTGCAATTAATGCCCAATACCATCTGTTGAAATCATATACAGCTCTAACTGCAATCACGTGTCCACCTATCAATTCTTGTTTGGATACCCTTTCAACACCCTTAGGCATGGGATTATTCTATCCTAAATATCCTAAAGATCTTCCCATGTTTCTGCCATGTTTGCAATTTTGGAGAGCAAAGAAGAAGCTTGTCCATATGCCAACATCAACATTTCCACGAATGTGACAGCGTAATTATTGTTATCTGCCATCCATTCCTTAGCTTCTCTAGCTATCACTTTTCTTTCTTCAAAATCTTCAATGGTTTCTTGTGGAAGAGTCAAGAGTGGAGGAGCTAGTGCATCCCCTTGATCAATAGGTTTGGTCAAGTGTTGGATATACTTTTTTAATTGCTCAACTTCCTTTTTGCACTCCCTTTTCTTTTCTATTTCTTTTGCCGATCTTGCCTTGATGGAAATGCCCATATTATCCAAGTCCTCAACTTCTTGTCCTTTGGTGGTTGGGCCTAAGTTGATAGTTGCAATTTCATATTCTTGAGGAGTGATATCTTCCTTGGCCTTATCAACTTTTGGCACAGCTTTGAACTGAACAACCTGTTTTGTCCCTTTGAATTGTGGAAAAACCTTTTGGCTGTCTTCCTTACTGCAACGTTTCCTTACCTAGCCAAGAAATCAGCTATGTCATCTTCTTCTTGAACTTCCATAGGCGCCTTTACTTTCATCCTTTCTTTTAACCAATCAGGAATTGTGGGTTGTTCAACACCTTCCTCTTCCCGATAACTCTTTACACATGGATTATCCTCAACCTCTTGAAGAGCAGAAATCATTCCCTCTTGGAATCCTTCGTCTAGGATATCCATCTCATTTTCTGACTCGATTATCTCCATATTCGAAGGAGATGGAAGCTCTTGATCCTCTTGCTAGATTGATTCTATATTTCCTTCATGAATTGCAAAAGGAATCTTCTTCTCAGCCATTGGTTCATCCTCAAGAATTAATACGTCGTTCAAATTTATTGATGTTGCAAAATGGGATGGCTCTGATCTTTGTTTCTTTTTAGCAGGCCCCTCATTTACAACTCTCTTCCCTTTCTTTTAACCAATTGAAAATTGTGGGGATCAAAATTAGCTCTAGATCGGTAGAAGATGAATGGATACCATTGCATCTCTAGCATTGCACCTTCAGCTCCTTGTGTCGTTGAACAGGATTCCAACATATTTCCAATAAAAAATGGAGAGGAAATTGCAGTCTTGTGCTTTGCTCTATGGAAGCCCTCATATGTTTCCAATTGCCTGAGAATTTCAAGCAATATCATTCTATTGATGGGATAAATTGGAAGTCTGTAAGGACATCCAGTAAATCCCTAAACTCTTAAATATGTGAATCTTGGCTACTGAATAGTGAATCTTGGCTACTGAATAAACTAGGATCCAAATTTGCTTACCATGTCCTTGGCCTACCGAGTGAGCCTCTGATGAGTTTCTCCTTGCATCATCCTAGTGATGTACATTAAAAATGCATCATTCACTCATTTGAAATGGGATTTTTCATGAAGTTGTAGCAGTGGGTAACAGTCATATGCCTTGAATTCATTCTCACCGTAACCTACTACACCCTTGCAAATCAATCCTGTGTATCTATAATTTCTAGCCAGTAGGTAAATGATGTAGGAACTCGTGTAGAAGGACCTTGTCCTCTCCAAATTTCTCAGTTGTTCATCTAGGTTATTGCTAATTATCCTAGCCCAATTGAACATTTTGACCCCTGAAGTAATCTCATCAACAAAATAATACATCCACGTCTCCTATTGGCGCACCCTGAGGGCTGCCCATTACTCTATTCGGTAGCAAAATAATGTCTCCATAATCCTCCTTGAAATCAGTGTGAAGAAGCTTCTTTGGCATCTTTTTATAGGTGGCCCTTGGCTTCTCCATCCATAGCATATTGATAGTTGTCGCACAAGGTTCAAGCTGGTCTTCATAGATTTTTGTGGTTTCTTCCTTGGTTTTGAATGAGGTTCGGTTGTAGTTTGGAATCCCAAATGCCTCCTGGATAGCCAATTCTCCAAGGTAAGCCAATACTCTCTCGTCAGGTGTAATGATCTGCCTTTCTTGGACGTTATAGTGTATTGCACATTCCATGGCTGGTGGAAATCCAGCTACCTAGGTTATGTCATTCCTCATCATTCGTCAAGCAATTGGTGTGGGCAAATAACCATCTTGCTCGTACATTTTTCTTCTGAATTCCTTGAAATCCACATGACCAAGGTTGGTGTCTCCAACCTTTTTCCACTTTGAAGTGATTTTGGACTCAGGCAGTACTCCTTTGTTTGCAAATTTCATTTGGACCTTTCTCGAAAGCCCTCCCTGAGTGGTCATCTACTACTTGAAAGAGACATGGAAAAAATGAATATTACTTTCAATAAACTTTAAGATTTTAATCCTGGTTTTTGAACTCTTTTGTCTTGAATTTGGACCTTCAGCCTATCATAAGATAAAAAACTATGAAAAAAATCAGACTGTAATATGGAAGAAATCTGCTCAACACTTGATAAAATT
Organism: Cryptomeria japonica; assembly: GCF_030272615.1. Taxonomy (NCBI): domain Eukaryota; kingdom Viridiplantae; phylum Streptophyta; class Pinopsida; order Cupressales; family Cupressaceae; genus Cryptomeria; species Cryptomeria japonica. The sequence continues at coordinate 198,799,868 of NC_081407.1, read as the reverse complement.
TCTGAAAAAAAGTGTTTGAGAAAGAAAAGAACGAAGGAAATCAGTCAATAACCCATATTTTTAAACTTTCAATTTATACTTTTGACTGAATTCTTTGAAAAAAAAAATGCCTTCACTTCTGAAAATTCTTGATTAATTCCTTCTTTTCTAAAGAAATCCACTTGTTGCCTTCAAAAATCTTCTTTCCTTGAACTTGGGGGAGAGAGACCTTTCGCTTTCGAACTAGAGAAAGAATGAGAATGAAAATGGCAAGTTGAAATTAATAAAGGTTGAAAAATTCAATTTTTAGCATCTTTACATTCTTTCATGGATTTATCGAACCTAGTCCTCTTCTCATCTTCCTCAAAATGGCAACTTAATCCCTTCAAAAGATTTCAAAGGAAACTTTCTATTTTCACTCTTGGCGCCACTTACACACCTTATCTTCATCTTATCCATGTGTTGGCAAAGGAATCTTCTAGATTCTTCATGTGTTTTCAGAAATTTTTCTTAGTGTTGGGCAAATTTCTTTGACTTTCCAAACTTGGTCAACTCTTCATCCATGGCGGACTTTACCATGCTCTAGGACATTCTTTCTATGATCTTTGCGGACTTTATGTAGTGTCATGCTATTTCCAACCTCAAGATGGCTGACTTCATGTGACCTTAAGCCATGTTTCACTTTGCTTTGACGGACTTTGGCATATGTTATGCCATTCTCTTGGTTTGACCTTGGGCAGACTTTAGGTGTCTTCACGCCATGTCTATCCTTTCTTAGGCGGACTTTACCCTTTGCCATGCCAATGTTTGCTTTTCCTTGGGCGGAGTTGGCTAGGTGTTATGATAATTCTCTTTTCCAACCTTGGTGGACTTGGCACCTTGGCAAGACATTTTACTTTAAACTTGGGCAGAATTCATGATGTGCTAGGCCATTTTCATGCTAAGTGCTGGGCAGGCATCATGTATTGTTAGGACATTTTGTGCTTTTCCCAAGCAGACTTCAGCACTTGCTAGGATATTACCAATAATGACTTGGGAGGAGTTGAAGTGTTTTCAAGCCATGTTAATGCTTTTCCTAGGCGGACTTGGCCATTGATCAAGACATATTTCTCTTTGGGGGCGGACTTCATGCCTTCTCATACCAAACTTTACCTCTTCCTAGTGGACTTTAGCACTTGGTAAGCCAATTCTTTCAACCTTGGGGGGGTGGAGGGGGTGTGGGGGGGTATTTTTATCTTTGCCTTGGGGGGAACTCATGTGCAGTTGAGACATTTTTATCTTTGCCTTGGGGGGAACTCATGTGCAGTTGAGACATTTTCATCTTTGCCTTGGGGGGAACTCATGTACAGTTGAGACATTTTCATTTTTGCCTTGTGGGGAACTCGTGCAGTTGAGACATTTTCATCTTTGCCTTGGGGGAGTTTGCTATGGCACAAGGTGCTGCCATCTCCATTTAGAAACTTTCTCTTTGACGGAGTTTGTGCATTGGCAAGCCATTCTCAACTTTTCCTTGGGCAGAATTTGCTATGGTACAAGACATTGCCTTCTCCATTTAGAAACTTTCTCTTTGCCATAAACAATGAATTTTCTTGCTCAATACTTCATGTTTGTCTGGAACTTTTGGATCAGTGCCCAGCCCATATGCTTTTCCATTGCTTTTCACACTTGGAGATAAAAAAAATTCATTTCGAATACTGGAACCCTATTGCCATAACCTGAGCAACCCAAGCCTAGGTCAACTTTCAAAAAAGCTGGGAAAAAAGGAAAAAAGCAAGCGAAAAAGCTGCTTCCCGAATTGGTCCAAAAAAGCAAAAAATGAAAAAGCAAAAAGCAAAAAATGCAGAATCCCACAAAAATAGGAAGTTGTCAGAATTGACCCTAAGCAATTGTGTTTTCGTCCCTCGGGCCCTCTAAGCACTTTGATGGTGTTTAAACACTGTTCTGATGATTGACTCCCTGAATAGACTTTGATAACCACTTGGAAACTATGGCCCTAGACTCTCAAAGATTGGCAACTAAGAGCCCTAAAAAAGCAGAAATTGGGGGTCCCCATTTGAAATGGGGCAATGTGTGAAAAGGTCACAACAAGTACCCACTAAATCTTTCCTCTGAATGCTCCATTAACTAGCATCATCCATGGGCTATTATTTTGCCCCATTAGCTAGCATCAAGCTCTTGGGTTCTTGATGTTGAAGGGGTGCTTTTGGTCAAGGTGATGTTATGGAAGATGATTCATCATGTCCCAATTACATGCGTGCAGTTCAAGTTGACCCTATTTCCATTCATTTCTCAAGATTATCTTCTTGCTTCAAGGTGGATCTCAAATTGTTGGAATTTCTTCTAGATTCTAAGTAGTTGACCTCAAGTTTTTGCCCACATCATGTTTTTGCCCACTTCAATATTTTGTGGGCATTGAATTTTCAGTGACTACGAAGCTCAATGCCTTACCGAACCGAACCAAGACCAAATCAATTCCCTTGACTTCAATTATTTGCAAACATTCGATCGTCATAGAGTTCATTTTTCTTATTAGATAGATAATTTCATCAAAAAATGCTTGTAGAAATTAAGAATCAATGCGTATATGGGATTTGCTATTTAAAATCAAAATAAATGCTAAATAGATTTTATCCTAGAAACCCCTTGAATGGGTAAAACCAACTTTTGTAGTAGAAAACGCAATACTACCAAATTATGCTTATTATAAGCTAGAACAAAGCAATGATACGTATAGAATTGTGGAATGCAATATGCCCCTTGCTCCACTTGATCACATACACATAGTTAAGCCTACGGAATTACAATTGAGCCTACGGAATTACAATTGAATACTACTCTATGTCCCACAACACTCAAATCGATCTCCCATGATACAATTCACCTCTCTCTTTTGTTAGAATAATAATTCTATGTACTGTTAATGGTCAAATTAGTGTTGTTAGACATCTTAAATGTCTATAGTAGCAGTTAGTTTATTTAATTAATAGCTACAGTATTTTACTTTTCTATGAATGTAACTTTTCCTCATTTTAATGAATGAAGATATTTTAACCCGTGAATCTGTTATTCACATGGTATCAGCGCCTAGGGTTTTTGCGTCTGTCTAACCCTAAAAATCACGGACTTGTTTAAGAAAAAAAAATTGAGGGTTTCGCATCGGGTTTCTCTATTTTTTGCGTGATTTTCGTGAAAAAACACGTGTTGTTCTCTACCACGACCTCTCGTTTTCACGTCTACCTGCATGTTTGTCATTATTCCGCGATTTTGACCAGGGTTTTTTGTTTTTCCGACGGCTTCTTTTTTTTTCACAATAGTAAAATCGTGACACAGCATTTTTTTTCGATTTTTGGGTTATTTCTGGCAATGATTTCGCGATTTTTTTGTGTTTTTTTCTACCACGATTTTTCGCGTGTTTGCAGTCACGCGAAGGTCAAACGTTGCGATTTTTCGCAACCCGTGGTTTTTAATCATGACGGCTCCTGGGTTTTTCCCACAATTTTATGGGTCGCTGTTAAAATATCCTAGATCTATAATTTTTTGCCGCCTAGGGTTTTGACCCTCTGTTTCAAGTTGAAATTTTTTTTCAGTTGCAGAATCTGTGGGTTTTTCAAGATCTGAACTAGGTTGTCAATGGATTTTTTTGGGTCTTCAGAAAATTTTACCTTGAAAACCGTGCTATGGTTTTGTAATTATCTCCTTCATTTCCGATCAGAAAAAAAATTTGATTACAGATTCCTTGTGGGTTTTTCGAGTGCTCTTTTGGGTCTTTGTCGGTTTTTTGGGGGTCTTCTAATATATTTCCGCCTCGAAACTATGCTAGGGTTTCAGTTTCTACCTTAAAAATCTGACTTGCAGAATTTTTTGGATAAAAACCCTCTATTTTCATCTGCTGGTTTCTGTCTCTTGGAATTCATGCCTTCCCTAGTTCGACCTCGCGGTACATGATGGCATCTCTGACAAATATAATGCTCGAAAGCAGCCAAAACTTCAACGACCGCAACTACAACACCAAGAAGCAATGTATGCTGACCATCTTTAAGTACTGATGTCTTGATACAGTTGTTCTAGGCACGTCTCAACATCCAACCACTACAAGAAAAAATCAAGACAAATGGGATGAGCACAACCGGGAAGCAGTTATGCTCATCAAACTCTCTGTCACCGATGAGCAGCTACCTCAGGTACCATCCGGCAAAACTGCGAAGGAGATATGGGATCATTTGAAGAGTCTCCATGAAACCTCTAACAAGAGCAGAGCATTATTTCTGAAGACCATGCTCTTTTCGATTATGATGGACGAAAGGACACCTCTGCAGGATCACTTGACCAAGATCAAGGACATCTGTGACCAACTTGAGGCGATTGGTCACACAATGGAGGAAGAGGACTAGATCGTCATCACTCTGAAGAGTTTGCCAAAATCTTATGAGCATTTCATTGAAACGTTGAATATCACTTCCACTGACGTCAATTTAAAGTTTTATGATCTTTGTAACAAGCTTTTACAGCAAGATCGGTGGTGCCAGCAGTTTGGAAGCAGTACCAGTTACACCTCCACCGAGCAAGCGTTCTCTAACAAATCTTCTGCAAAGGACAAAGGGAAGGTTCAATATTCTTAGCCGAAAGGCTCTGATTCTTCTCAAGACAGCAAGAAGAAGAAGAACATTCAGTGCAATTATTGTCATAAGTTTGGTCACATGAAGGCGGAGTGTCGAATTCAATTGGCTTCTGAACAGAAGAAGCAAGGAGGGTCTCAACAAAAAAGCAAATGTCGCTGAACACTCTGAGCAGAAAGAATCTGCATTTTATGCTTTTATGGCCAAGAGAACAACAGATCCGGTACACTCTTCTGCCTGGTATATCAATTCAAGGGCTTCGCAACATTTTACTCATCGTCGGGATTGGTTCATAAAATTTGAACCGTTCTCAGATTCAGTAATCTTCGGAAGAGGAGAAGAGTACACAGTTGTTGGTAAGGGCACTGTCCAGATTCACTCAGGAGGTAGAAATTTAATTTTTCTTGATGTCTACTATGTTCCAAGCATGGAACATAATCTCCTCTCCGTCAGTCAAATCATGAGGCATTCTCCTCAATTAGATGTTACCTTCAGTTCGTCCATCTGCAGCATTGTTGATAGGGAGACTTGTACTACAATTGCTATGGGACTTGAGGATCATGGTTTGTAGACTTGCTGATTCTGGTGATTCTCAGGAGAACGCTTTGGTTGCTAGGAGTATATCCATCAGAACAATTTGGCATCACCGTTATGGGCACTTAAACATGCACTATCTCTCTCAGTTATATCGAGAGGGTTTGGTTGCGGGATTTACCTGAGATCCAACCTCAAAATCATGGAGTTTGTGCAACCTATCAAGCTGGGAAGCAGCATCAGACACCATTCTCGGATGGTGATTCTTGGCGAGCCTCCAAGGTCCTTCAGTTGGTTCACGTTGATGTATGTGGGCCAACGAACACTCCATCTATTACTGGTTGCAAGTACTTCTTGTTATTTGTTGACTATTTCAGTCGCAAAACGTGGGTGTATTTTCTGAAAAATAAATCAGATGTGTTCAGTACATTTCAGCAGTTTAAGGCCTTAGTTGAGAAAGAATCCGGTTCTCAAATTGTCACTCTAAGGTCAGATAATGGGGGAGAGTTTTGTTCCAATGACTTCTCTACATTTTGTGCTACACATGTCATTAAACACCAACTCACCACACCATACACCCCTCAGCAGAATGGTGTCATTGAACGTAGGAATCGCACCATCACTGGAATGGCTCATTCTAGGATAGAACATAGAAATGTTCCTAAGAAATACTGGGCTGAAGCAATTTACACTGCAGTCTACCTTCTGAATCGGTCACCTACACATGTCGTTAAGAAGATAACTCCTGAAGAAGCCTGGTCAGGATGCAAGCCTAAAGTGGGCCATTTGAAAGTCTTCGGTTCTACGGCTCATGTATGGATTCCAGACGCTAAGCATGCTAAGCTAGATTCAAAGAGCCAAACACTTATGTTCACTGGTTATAGCGACAACCACAAGGCCTACGGGTTGATTGATGTGGAGACAGATCGTCTCATTTCCAGTCGTGATATTGTGTTTGATGAGACTATTGGTCCATTCATGCCTACTACACCTAGTCCTGCGACTTCGTCTATGCAAACTCTTGATGTTGGTGTTCGTCTTCCTCTTGGTTCCCATGATGGGAGGGCTTCAGAGCATTCTGACTCTGAAGATGAGGAATCTACTGATCCAGCACGACCTGATTTTTCATAGGATTCACATCCAGAAGACTTTGTTCCAGCAACTCCAGGGGATGTTGTTCCTCCAATGCTAGATGTTGGTACTTCTACCCTCAGGCCTAAATGGTGGGCCAAGACTATAGGAGATCTTCGTGATGATGAGCTTCTTGAGGGTAGATCAGTTCGCTGCAAGAGAAAGCAACAAAATACAGTCAACCTTGCACTTATGGCCAACATCCACAACATTCATGAGCCCCAAACATATTCCGAGGCTAAAGGCATTCTTGAGTGGGAAAAGGCTATGGAGACGGAATACCATAGTCTTCTGAAGAATAACACTTGGGTTCTTTCTGATTTGCCTCCTAGGAAAAAACCTATCAGCTGTAAATGGGTTGACAAAGTCAAGTATCATGCAGATGGTACTTTGGATAAGTACAAGGCCAGATTGGTTGCTCGGGGTTTTACAACAGTGGGAGGGCATTGACTACGAGAAGACTTTTGCTCCTACTACCAAGATGAGTACCATTTGTCTTCTTCTCGCCATTGCAGCTCAATTTCGATGGAAACTTCACCAGATGGACGTTAAGAGTGCATTCCTCAATGGTGACTTGCAAGAAGAAGTTTATATGACTCAACCTCCTGGCTTCAAGGTTCTTGGTAAGGAACATCAGGTTTGTAGATTGGTAAAAGCCCTATATGGCCTAAAGCAGGCCCCTCGGGCTTGGTACTTCAAGATTGATCAGTATTTGGTTGAACGTGATTTTCAGCGCAGTCCCTGTGACACTCAAACTCTTCGGTGATGATATCCTCTTTCTTGTTGTGTACGTGGATGACTTGATCATTACTAACAATTCAGCACATTCAATTACAGCCATCAAACATGACTGGTGCCAAGCTTTTGACATAACAAATTTGGGGCTTCTCCATTATTGCTTTGGTGTCGAAGTGTGGCAGAATGGTGTAGGTGTCGAAGTGTGGCAGAATGGTGACAGTATCTTTATTTCACAGTCCAAGTATGCCCATAGTTTGCTTGACAAGTTTCGAATCCAGGATTGTAAACCTGCTTCCACACCTATAGAGAAAGGGCTAAAATTATCAGCCAAGTCTGATTCACATGCAGTAGATGAAACTGAATTCAAGCAACTAGTAGGCAGCCTCATCTACCTCACTGCCACTAGACCTGACATTTGTTTTGCTGTCAGCTACATCTCTCGCTTCATGATAGCTCCAAAAGCTGATCATTGGATTGCAGCGAAGCGAGTACTGCGATATGTGAAAGGCACTTCCGACTATGGCATTCTGTATAGCAGGTGCAACGATCCAAAGCTGATTGGTTATACTGACTCAGATTGGGCAAGATCAGTGGATGACAGAAAATCCACTTCTGGGTACGTATTCAATTTGGGTACTGGTGTCGTCACTTGGGGCAGCAAGAAGCAACAGGTCGTGGCTCTTTCCTCGACCGAAGCTAAATACCGGGGAACAGTCAAGACCGCATGTGAGGCAGTTTGGCTCCGAAAGATGCTCCCTAACACGCAGATGCCACAGACAGGTCGTTCTCCCTTGTATACTGATAATCAAGGGGTGCTAAAACTGACCAAAAATCCAATCTTCCATGAATGTACCAAGCATGTTGAGCTTCATTGTCATTACATCCGCAAGCTAGTAGAAGACGGATCAATTCAGTTGTATTATGTTCCGACAGCGGATCAGACTGTGGATATTCTCACCAAGTCTCTAAGCCCGGATAAATTTGTAAACTTCAAGGAGCAACTTAGTGTTTTTGACAGATTGACCATTAATGGAGAATGTTAGAATAATAATTCTATGTACTGTTAATGGTCAAATTAGTGTTGTTAGACATCTCAAATGTCTACAGTAGCAGTTAGTTAGTTTAATTAATAGCTACAGTATTTTACTTTTCTATAAATGTAACTTTTCCTCATTTTAATGAATGAAGATATTTTTACCAGTGAATCTGTTATTCACATCTTTTCCTTGTAAAGATGTTGGAATATCCCTTGTGCACTGAAAGCTACCAAAAACGGAATTAGACAAAGAAATATCAAACTATTCATTTTGAGTTTTATATTTCTTATATCAAGACAAAACCACCACTTCAAGCAAACCGATGGTTTTGTAATTGCCTCAAGAGTTGCGTAATCACCCTAGTTGTTCTGAAATTGATGCTTCAAGTGAACTAGCAGCTTCAAGATTGCCCCATGCATGAACCAACAATTTCATCCTACTAACCAAACTAGGTTGTTTCTAAGAGTTGCAACTATTGTAAGTGATTTTCACAATAAATTTGACGTTTCCTAGTTCTTATGGATCACACCTCCCTTTTTAGAGAGGCTTTTGATCCCACAAAGCTTAATGAGACCTGAAGTGAGGAAATAGCTTCCCCACCTATTTCTTTGTGTACCATTTGGCTTGCTTTCGTGTCTTCCCTTTCAATCCAAATTGGCAAGATTTTTAGTTTCCTCTAATATTTTTTTGCAACCCTTGTCCTCTGAAAGTATTTCTACATAGTATGCTTGGACACGAGCTTATCCAAGTCTTGTGAGTTTTACCTTCCATCTGATGTGTGTGTAACTACTTTTAAGGTAATTTATAAGCACATCCTTGTCCTCAAAGTGCATGCTAGATAACATGATCTATCTTCTAAACTCCATGGTGTAATCCAACATGCTTTACTCATCATCCTACATATGAAACAACCACTTAATTTTCTTATTCGCCTTGCACCCAATATGATGAAAATTCTTACATAGCAACTATTTAGATTCCAATCACAACAGATTCAAGGAATCCAATTATGGTATCCATTATAGGTGCAAACTAGAGATTTGACCAAAGATTTGATTAGAAATGGGCTTAGAGTAGGGTTCATAGTCCAATTCAAAGATTGGCTCAAAGACTAGTTCGAGGATGATCGTGATAAAATATCACAAATGATCAATCAAATAAATATAAAGGATTAAAAAATGAGGGAGTTTGGAGGCAAAAAAATTTAGCATGTTCATTTTCAACCTCCATTCGTTGAGGCTTTAAATGTTTGTGTAAATAGTGCCTTTATAAAACTAGTTAACTATTACTATACCTAGAGATAGTTCTATTCACATTGCTTAAGTCTCCACTTAGTGACTTTTAGTATTTTGTCTCACCTCGTGTAGTTGAAACATGTGTACTCACTTACTGAGACACCTATTGCATGTACTTGCAACTTGCTCAGACACTTGTCAAGTGTGTTCACAAGTGTCCCACATATAGAGGGGTAGTTAGTCATCATCTCCTAGCCTCTCACTTCACTTGCTTGCCTATATATGCAAGCCTACCATATACATTTTACTTCTCTTTCATATTATTCATTTGGCTTTGTGTGATAGTTTGCAAAAGTTTGGTTTTTGCTTGCTGATCTTGAAAATCTCAACATTAAAAACAGACCTATGTAAATCGAAGAAGATCTAGAGGTTGATCTAGATCTAGGATTCAAAAGTAAAGAGGAGACTTCTATCATAACTAGAATAGGAGGTTCTGGGAAGAGCCAAAACCCAACTTTAATGGCTCTTCCATTTGCAAGGTTTTCAGAACCGAGTCAACCTCCAAGATTAAAAAGGCCTAAGGGATAATACTTTTCAAACTGCTCATGATGGAAATATGGTAGATAAGCCAAGTCCTCAGATACATCTTTTTGATCTACCACTTTTTTTTGAAGGTCGAGGACCTAAAAGACAAGGTAATCATTGCTAAGGTATAGAATCTCCGACCAACAAGGACTCTAATTTGCGATTGGATAAATGAAAACTAGCATGACGTTTTTTCCACTAGCTTTCTCTCAAATGGTTTTTCATTGTGTGTTTTCAAAGTGGAATATAGAGATAAGATTTTGGAAGAGGGTCCTTGGTTTGTAAATGGCTCTAGTCTTCAAGTTCGACCTTGGAAACCAACTTTTGACCTAATATAAAATGTGCATAAACTGTATCCCTTCTTGGTTAAGGCTTCCAATCCTTCCTAATGAATATTGGGATCAAAGAGTTCTTAGAAAAATTGGAAGTGCATTTGGATCTTTTCAAAGAGTAGATGAAAAATTTTGGGTAGAGGGGTCAAGCCTTTTTGCAAGGTTATGTGTTGTGCTACACATTCCATAAAAATTCCAACTTCGGTTAACCTAATCTCTAACTCAAGAGTGTGGCACCAATTATTTATTCTTGAAAAAACAAAAAATGGTGGGCTCCAATCATTTTAATCAAGGATTCTTGAACAGCACTTGTCCTCTAGATGAGGAAGAGGAGGCCGGTTTCGTTCAGCTTGCTAATCCAATTGAAAGCGAACATCAAGAGTCTCAAAAACCCACTATTGCTTCTCAACATCAAAATATGTTAGAACAAAAACTATCTGAAGAAGATTTTTCAGGAGAAGAGAAGGATCCAATGTCTTGTTATACTCAGAATGTTTTGTTTGAAACCAAACCTCTAAAAGCATGTAGATCCTGCCCCCCCCCGCCTTTGATTCTCCAAAGAACAATTGTTTTGGAGAAAGAAAAGAGTTCCCCCTGCAAAAGTTGTGTTTGATATGAAAGAGGATCCTTCCACCCAAAATGATTTTTTTGATTCCAAGTCCACCCCTTAAAACAAGGGCTTGCAAAAAGACCTTGATGATGAAACCTTAAGGAACCTAGTAGAGGAATTTTTGAAAAAAACAAAAGAGGATTCCATTGAGGAAGCTATGGAGATTACTCTGTTTGGAAATCCAGTCGTTTCCCAAATGAAATCTTTGGACAATTTTGAGAACTCATTGTTGAAACTGAAAAAAACAAAAGGAAGACTAGGTTAAAACACAAGAGATAGATGCAAGGATCTAGCCTACTTTGAAAAGAATTAATAAAAACTAAAAACTTTACGTAACCTATAGGGTGAAGCAATATAGGTTAATGTAAAATATGAGTCATCATATATAAAAACTAACCTACTTAACTCTTAATGGTGACTGGAATATTAATTTAATCTTGGATCCCTAATGGTGACTAGAATATTAATTTAATCTAGTCACCATTTTCTTCTATATATTATTCTTAATTAAATATAGAGTCACTCTCTATAGTATTAATTATGATATTGTGGTGGTTGCTAGAATTATGATAATTGAGAAGTTATCCTTGAAGATATCCAAGCAAATATGGTGGTCGCTAGAATTACAATATCATAATTAACACCATAGCGAGTGACTCTATATTTAATTAAGAATAATATATAGACTAATATGGTGACTAGATTAAATTCAAGTATCTAATAATATTGTTTGTTAGATAATATTAAATATATACATACACATACATATGTAAAGATCTAATAGTATTATCATACACATACACATACATATTGATGGTTTATATTATTAGTAGAATCTAATAATATTGTTTATATATAAACATACAAGCAATGATTTGAACCGGAAGGGATAACCTTTATCTTTTGTCATTCAAGGATCTAACCTACTTTGAAAAGAAGTCTTGGATCATCAATAAAGAGAGTTGGAAACTCTCCTCAAAAGTAATGAAGGTCATATCATGGAACATTAGGGGCTTAAATGCCCCTAACAAACGATGCTTAGTAAAGCATCATTTAGCTCAAAGTACTGTTGATATTTGTTTTTTACAAGAGACCAAACTATCTTCAAAGAATGCTTCAGTTCTTTTTCGAAACTGGATCCTTGGCATAATTCTTTTTTTGGAGCTAATGGTCTTTTGGGGGCATTACTTTTCTTTAGTCTCCTAAGAAGGTAAAGCTAGATCTAATTTCTTTGGAGTAAAATTAAGCCTTGGGCAAAGCACAAAGCCTTTCTTCAAAAATAACCTTTTGGTTGTGTAATGTTTATGGTCCATCAAATCCTTCAATCAAAAAAATAGTAATGGGAGAGCTTATCAAGTGTTTTGGATCAACTGAAAGATGAATTAATTATCTTGGAGGGTGATTTCAATGCCATTTCTGGCACAAATGATAACTAGGGGGAATTTCTCTCATAGCATATCTCAAACTAGCTTTTCAAATTTTATCGAAAAGGAGGATTTGGTTGATGTTAAAAATAACAATGGCAATTTTACTTGGTCAATCAAAAGATCTCATTTTTTATATAGCACAAAGGTTGGACTAGTTTCTTCATTCCCCTTGTTGGCTACAAACGTTGCGTTATTTCTTCAAAATAAATGCAAAAATCTACAAAATAGCATACCACTTTGAGGCGTGAACTCCAATAATCACATAACATTATATGAATTCAATATTTGATGTTATGATGATATGGGTGGGAGAGCGTTCTCATCCTTATTTTGAAGGATAACTATACAAGGACACAAACCTTCGTTCTAGTTAAAAGGTGTTATGTTAGTGACTAAGACTAATGTTAAGGATAAGCATGCCACAGTACTTATCCCTATGATAATTAGAAACATTTATTATATACTTAAAAATATATGGTATTGGGATCATAACATTCCTATCCACTTTTCAAAAAAGTGCGGCCCTCAATACTTAGCAACTCTAAAATATTTTGTATGGATTATTCATCATTCCATGTTTTCTTCCACTTGATTGGAAATTTTGAGATGGCTTTATTTTGCAATCTGATTTTAGGAATTCCATTTAAGTCTTTGTACATTTTGCATGAATACTTTTTTCATAGTATTAGCATGAAATGGATGAAAGAGTCCTCAAAAAAGTGCATACTTAAGGAGTCTATCCACAAAAAAAATACATCAAGATTATTTCACTTTGGCAACCCCCTAATGAAGTTTATTGAAATTTTCTCCCTAAGTTGTGTCGGAATACCTAATATTTGTAAGCGGCCTAGAGTCTTTATCGTTTCCCCTTTATTTCATTAGCATATCAAACATTCCAGTGCCACCACTTTTGCACACTCACTTTAATACAATCCCAAAAGAAGTATTTCTCTATACAATGATAGGTATGAACAAATATTCTCTAGTATCTTGTTAGGCCCCAAAATCGTCTCCTCTTAGGGTCCATCTTAACACCTTCGAGTGACATGTCTTCTACTTTTTTCCAACCTAACGAAACATTTGGATTTTTGCATGAATTTTTTATCTTCCAATTCATTAACAATAGGAATATGAAATGTGTCTTTATGAGTAATCATGTTTAGCTCCTTGTAATGTAAACATATTCATGGATCATCCTTTTTGTCAAGAATAATCATAGGGGATAAATAGGCACATTTGTTGGGATGAACAATGCTTCTTGGTATTCATTAAATTTCATGATTATGATCTTTGATTAGAGGTACATCCTTGGATTCTTGAAATACTTCTTGATGGTGTTGAATGATCTCTTGAATTTTTGGTTAATCTTGAGTTGTTGATATTGTGCTTCGATAAAATGTAATTGTGTCCCTATATTATAAGAACCTTTCTTAAGCAATTTCTCCATCATATGGGAGCTAATCATTTCACTTGGTTGTAATCGTATCCCCAAAAGTTCATACTTTTTCCCATGTGTACTAAACCCTATGGAGAAGTCTTGAAAATTGATAGACAAATAAGGTAATCATTCATTTTAAGCTTAATACTAGAAACAGAAACTAGAAACTTGTAAGTTTAAACAAGTTCTAAATTTTTTACTTGATTCCCATGTTTTTATGTTTTCTTTGTAGTAGATTTATGGTGGGAGAATTATGAAGCTAGGAGACTAAATCTTTATAGGTTATCTATCTATGTTTTGTCCCAATCTTGTATTGCTTTTGGGTGTGAACACAATTGCAGCCTATTTTATAGAATTTGCATGAAGAGAAAAAAACATTGACCCAAGAGTGCCTCAATGTCTTGTTTCTGTTCGCTATGACCCTCGCCTTCAAACCAAAAAGGTGGAGGGTCCTTCTCATTATGTCATTGACTTGGATGATATCAATCCTTTTGATTTTTGGACTATTGAAGAACATAGTGATATCCTACTTATTAATGAAGATTTTGTTGAATTGGAGAGAGAAGCAACAAAAGAAACAAAGTTGGATGCAATGGAGTAAAATGAACACTTTTGAGGAAACAATTAGTCATCATTTTGATACCAAGAAAAATTAGTTACCATTTTAATACTTACCTTCTAGTTTGAGGCCTTAACTATTAAGTTACACAGGGAGGGTGAAGAAGAAGATGTAGATTGTATTTGGTTGTTTTTGACATATCATCATATGTAAATAGTTATTGCATAGTCCCAATACGAGAGTTGAGTACTAGTACTATTATAGTGTTGTTATGCATTTCTTATTGATTAATTTGTTGTATTATAGTGTATTGTTCGACTTTGACACTTTGAAATTTCAAATATTGACAGTTTGAGAGCCATATGACATGTTATGTTTGAATTATGATGAATTGATAATCAAACTAGACTTTTGTGTTCTTTATGTGCATTAATTTATTTTATTTGTGTAATTATGAGGTTTCTACTGTTGCATTTTGTTGAGTTTTTTGCCAAGTCTTCGATCACAAGTCTGATCAAATTTTTGGGGTACCAAGTTTGCATTTTTTGAACTATGGTCAAGACTATGAAAATCACCGACTTTCCTTGAAAAAGTTGTATTGCTAATATCAACCCTTATCACAATGTTGTAACAACTTCTTTTGTTGTGCTCAATTCTTTTTGAATTCTAACATTTACTTTGAAATTGGCATTTTGTTGCTATGAGGGGTAAATTTCCTAACTTCGTTATATAGAGGATTTGCTTTTGCTTGCATTTGAAGTTAGAATTTATTTTCACCGAGTGCCACCATTAATAGGTGTATTTGTATTTTTGAAAATTTATGAAATCATTAATAGACACGCCTTTTTTGTTCATGGAATGCAATGATTTTATTAAAAGAACAAAGATGTACATATAGCATTCATGAAGACGATGTTTCTATTAAGAAACAATCATAAACTAAAGACAAAAAAGAAACTACCTAATATGTACAAAAAATTACATTATTGACGATTAACTAAATAATTATAAGCATATTATTCAAATACCCTCCCTTAATAGTCAATATGTCAACTGCACCAAGTTGCCCCCTAAATTTTACAAACTTGTCTGGGCTCAAAGACTTGGTGAGAATATCTGTTGTTTAATCCTCTATTGGAACATACAGCAACTGAACCGATCCATCTTCAACCAGCTTCCGAATGAAGTGACAATGAAGTTCAACATGCTTGGTTCTCACGTGGAAGACCGGATTTTTAGCCAGTTTGAGCACCCCTTGATTGTCACAGTAAAGGGGAGTAGGACCTGCTTGAGACATCTGCATGTATGAAAGCATCCTCCAAAGCCAAACTGCCTCACAAGCTGTCTTAATTGTTCCTCGATACTCTACTTTTGTCGAGGAAAGAGCCATTGCCTATTGCTTCTTGCTAGTCCATGTGACTGCATCAAATCCCAAACTGAAAACATAGCCAGATGATGTTTTTTGTCATCAACGCAACCTACCCAATCTGAATTTGTAAAACCAATGAGTCTAGGATTGTGACTTTTGCTGTACAAAAGACCAAAATCAGAAGTGCCCTTCACATAACGCAACCCAATGATCAGCCTTGGGGGTTGTTATGAAGCGTGAAATGTAGCTCACTACAAAACTGAGATCAGACCTAGTAGCAGTAAGGTAGATGAGACTGCCCACCAGTCTTGAATGCTGATTCATTCACCACAAGTGAATTTGATTTGGTTGTCAACTTCACCCCTTTCTCCCTAGGTGTGCATGCAGGTTTGCAGTCTTGCATCCGAAACTTGTCTAGCAGACTACAGGCATACTTTGACTGAGATATGAAGATGCTACCTCAACTCTGCCAAACTTCAACACCTAAGCAATAGTGCAGAACTCCCAAGTCTGTCATGTCAAAGGATTGGCACAAACTCTGTTTGATCTAATCCATCAAATGTGCCAAACTACCAGTTATAATGAGGTCATCAACATAGACAACAAGAATAAGAATATCACCGCCAATGTTTTAAACATACAAATTAGAATTAGATGGACTCCTCTGAAAGCCATGATTTGTGAGGTACTTGTCAATTTTGATATACCAAGCCCAAGGAGCCTATTTGAGGCCATAGAGTGCTTTCACCAATGTACACACCTGGTGTTCTTTTCCAGCAACCTTGAACCCTGGAGGCTATGTCATGTAGCCTTCTTCCTGCAACTCATTGTTGAGGAATGCATTCTTAACGTCCATCTAATGGACTTCCCAACCAAACTGAGCTACTAAGGCAAGGACAAGCCAAATGGTACTCATCTTGGTTGTAGGAGCAAAAGTCTCCTCATAGTCAATGCCTTCCTTATGTGAGAACCCCCTAGCAACGAGACGAGCTTTGTACTTGTCAAGCGTTCCCTCAACTTTGTACTTAACTTTATACACCCATTTGTAGCTAATGGGCTTCTTCCCTGGAGGAAGATCTGAGAGGACCCAAGTGTTATTCTACAGAAGACTATGGTGTTCAGCTTCCATAGCCTTTTCCCACTCGGGAATTCCTTTAGCCTCGGAATATGTTTGGGGCTCAAAAATACCATGGATGTTGGCCATGAGAGCAAAGTTGATTGTATTTTGCTACTCGCTCTTGTTTATGGATGATGTACCCTCGATGAGCTCATCAGTGTGAAGATCACTTATGGTCTTAGCGCACCATTTAGGCCGAAGAGTAGAAGTACCAACATCAGATGCAGGAGGGATAACTGGAATTGGATCTGGAACAAGTTCAACAGGTGGAAGATCAACATCATCCGAAGAAAATTAGGGTTGAGCATCATCACATTCAGATTCTACATCGTCCCTCCCATTATCTGACCTAAGAGTGACTATGGGACAGCCAGCCTCTATCTCTACTAAGGCCTTAAACTTTTGAAATACAGTAAACACCTCTGATTAAGTAAGAAATACCTGGACTCAGTTACAGAAGGGGTATTCATTGGTCCACATACATCAACATGAACCAACTATAGTACCTTGGAGGCTCGCCACGAGTCACCATCCTTGAATGGTGTCCTGTGTTACTTCCCAGCCTGACAAGCTCCACAAACTCATTGATTTTGAGTTTGAATCTCAAGTAAGCCAAGAACTAAATCTTCCCGAACAAGCTGAGCAAGATAATTAATGTTTACGTGGTTGTACCACTGATGCCAAAGACTGTTGATAGAATATTTAGCTGCAAACGCATGAAAAAAGAGAATCACCCGTATCCACAAGTTTGTTTAGACCATGATCCTCAATGCCAACAGCCACAGTAGTGTGAGTCACACAATCAACAATCAAACACTTGTGTGAACTAAATACCACATCAAGTTGAGGGGAGTGTCGCATAATTTGGCTCATGGAGAGAAGGTTCAGTTCCATGCCAAGAACGTAGTATACATTGAGGAATTTGAGATTCCTCCTACCAGACTATATCTAAGCGTTGCCCTTGCTGACAATAGTATACTCTTCTCCTCCAAAAATGACTGAATCAGTGAAAGGTGAGAAGTCTGTGAACCAATCACGTTGATGAGTGAAGTGTCAAGATGCACCAGAGTCTATGTACCAAGCAGAAGACTTCACATGATCTGCAGATCTCTTTGCCATGAAAGCATAAAAGGCAGATTCTTTATGCTCTGAGTGCTCTGCGACGTTGGCCTTAGGTTGAGACCCTCCCTTCTTTTGTTGTTCGGAAGCCAAACGATTCCAAAAGTCCTTTATCAAGTGACCATAATTGTGGCAATAGTTACACTAAACTTTTTTCTTCTTTGAGCTATCCTGAGACAGATTGGGGCCTTTCTGCTGAGAGGATTGAGATTTGCCTTTATCCTTGTGAAAGGATTTGGCTGCGAAGGATTGTTCTATGGAGGACAAAGTGGCATTGCTACCAAACTGTTCTTTCCAATGATCTTGTTGCAGAAGTTTAGTGCATAGCTCTGAAAACTTCAAGTCAACATTAGTTGAAGTAATGTTGAGCGTTTCTATAAAGTGCTCATAGGATTTCGGTAGACTCTTCAGGGTGATGACTACCATATCCTCTTCCTCAATTTTCCAAACAATTGCTTCCAGCTGATCTCGAATGTCCTTAATCTTCGTCAGATGCTCCTATAAGGACATACACTCATCCTTCATACTAGAAAATAGTTGGTTCTATAGAAAGAATGCACGGCTCTTGTCTAATGTCTCATGGACATTCTTCAAAATAGTACAGATCTCTACAACTGTCTTGTCGGATGGCACTTGAGGCAACTAATCATCAGTAACTGAAAATTTGATAAGCATGACCACTTCCCAGTTGCGCTCATCAACTCATCCTGATCTTGTCTAGCTACGATAGGACAAGTCTCTTTACCCAAAACGAGATCATCTAGGCGATGATATTCAAAGATCGTCATCATCCACTGCATCCATGTGTTGTAATTTTTGCCATTAAATCGTTGACTACCTTCCAACATTATGTTGGTCAAAGACACCATCTTGCACGCTTTTCAAGACACAGAAAATGAGATTCGCTGAAGAGACAAAAAATTGATCTTTGAAGAGTACAAAACCCGAGGCATGGATCCTAATGCAGAAATTGAGGCAGATTCAAGAACAGACTTTGAGATTGAAAGAAGTATGATTGACAAAAATCCCAAGGTATGGATTTTGACAGACCCGGAAAATTCTAATGAAGACCCAAAAAAGTATGGGAAAACCCCACAAAGAATTTGGTCTAAAAAAAAATTGGCTGAAAAATCAAAGGGTTTTCTACAAAACCCTAGCCTTAGAACCCTAGGTCAAAAATTATAGACAATTTTGGCAGAAAATCACGAAAAATAAATCTGCACCGAAGCCCTAGACGGGGCGTTCACAAGTCGCAAAAAATCTATTAAACCCTTGGCGGAAGAAAAAGAGGTCCGTCGTCGAAAAACAAAGTTGTCTAAAAAAAAAAACCGGCCAACAATATACGAGCAGATGGATCGCGAAATCAGAAGAAGAAATCATGCAGCATCAAAAAAAAACACAGAAAAAAAATTGCACGTAGCCGGAAAAATGAAAAACGTGGGCAAAAAATCAGACAAACCCTAGCCGTTGGACTAAGAACAAAAAGAAACGACGCTTGCAAAAGGGTTTTGTCGCAATTCTTAGCTCAAATTGCGATTTTCTTCAACCGATGTAGATCAACATGAACATAGTCGCGATTTTCACCTGCAAGATGTGCAAAAATCGTAACCACAAACCCTTGAAAGGGGATTTTTGAACAAGCCCGAAAATCTTTTAAAAACTTTGAAAAAATTTTGGAAAAAAGTTTCAAAATTTTTATTTCGACTCTGATACCATGTTCATGGAATGCAATGATTTTATTAAAAGAATAGAGATGTACACATTGCATTCATGAAGATAATGTTTCTATTAAGAAACAATCTTAAACTAAAGACATAAAAAGATACTACCTAATATGTACAATAAATTACATTATTGACCATTAACTAAATAATTATAAAGATATTATTCTAATATTTTTTAATATCAAGTCCTCTTGGTTGACCATCTTATGAAAAGACACATATATTTACAGCTTGCAAACGTCCTTTTTTATATTGGTCAGCCTCCATTTAATGCACACGTAACAATAGACAAGCCATACCTTTTCTATTTAATCAGCTCTCAGTATTAGGTGCACACCTTTATACAATGTTTTCAACTTTCACATCTGCTGCAACTTTCATTTGTTGTAGCATGCACTTGTGTAAATGATTTAGACTATGATTTTTCCTTCAGCCAAGCATGCATTCATCTATACAAACTACACTTGAATTAGCCTTTGTCAAGTCACACCCTTCTCTAAACTAGCATTCTTCTTGTTAACTCATAGATATAAATTCACCCTTTGATATTGGATTTCCACCTTTGCAGCGCACGTTTGACAACATGGCAATCTCTATTTTGAAATTGAATGTTGGTCTTGTGCACAGCACACACCTCTATGTCCAAGTTACTTACTAAAAACAAAAACCACCTTCCTCTTTCACACATGCACCTTGAAAATAGCCCTTTGAGTCTAAATTGAAATTTGAAACAGTAAACACAACTC
Organism: Cryptomeria japonica; assembly: GCF_030272615.1. Lineage (NCBI taxonomy): Eukaryota > Viridiplantae > Streptophyta > Pinopsida > Cupressales > Cupressaceae > Cryptomeria > Cryptomeria japonica. Next base: position 198,779,572 of record NC_081407.1, on the reverse strand, counting down.
TTAACACAAGCATGTCCCTTTGCACAATGTTGTGAGTTTAAATCCACATATTGAAATCATTTTTAGGTGACACTTGTGCATACACTTCTAACTTTTTAATTTGTTTTACAAGGTGAGCACTTTATCTAAACTACTTTTTGAATTTCACCCCTTCTAGGCATGCACCTATGTATGTGACTTGGATTTGGATCCAAACTCCTTTCTGTTATTTTTGTGACTCAGATCAGTAATCAGACTTTCATTATTTAATTATTTGCTAACATTATGTAAACTATAAACAAGTAAATGAAATGGTGAAAGCAGTTTCCACATGTTTGGACCGGTCATGGAACACAGGATTTACCAACATCTTTATACAGCTTTGATTATCACAATGAATAGTGGTAGAACCAGTAGATTGACCAAAGAATCCAACAAGAAGTTTGCGAAGCCATACTGCTTCTCTAGATGCAACAGATGCTGCAATGCACTCAGCTTCTGCAGTACTCAATGCTACCGAAGATTGTTTTCTACATGCCCAAGAGATTACTGCAGAGCCCAAGTTGAAGCAGATACCCGAAGTACTTTTCCTGTCCTTGACACTTCCTGCCCAATCTGAATCTGAATAGCCTTCCAAGAAGATTGAGGTATTAAGTGAATACTTCAGCCCATACCCAATAGGTCAGATTATGTATTCAATCTTGAATTGTACCAATACAATACTTAGCTAGTCTCTTTATCCTCTTATCAGATCTGCTCCTTTTGTCATCTCAGATCTGCACTTCTAATTTCACCAAGTCTGCACCAAGTCTGCTCTTTAATGCACTCTCTAACAGAAATTAGGAACACCAAATGACTTTGACTTCCTTGAATAAATTCGCCCAATTCACTTCTTAATTTCGCACACTTAGTAGCAGAAGAATTTCGCTGATTGCATGGAATGAATTGATTGTATGAACTTGGCAAATGATCTTTATTTATATGTGCATCTAACCTTAAGTCGGCCTTAATTGAATGTATATGTTTGGCACCAAAATTGGTTTAGTGTGGCATGATCAATATAGGGCTGGACCTGTTTAGGGGCACACTACCCTCTTTAGGTCCAGTCTACACGTTAACCTTAAAGGGGAAGCCCAGCCCAATAGGGGTTTGGATGTTGCCTTTAGGCAATCCGAACCCTATTTCCTAGTTACAAACAATACTTTCTAACACACACCATGACATATAAATATGATTTGAATTTGAAATTAGGTGCCCTTCACTTAGGCACATATCTGAACGTGAGACAAAGATTTGAGGATTGAAATCCCCTATATCAAAGTGTGCCCTTCAATACACTAATTCAACTATTTTGAAATCCTTATTTAGGCTAGGCCTGCCCCTTCTCAAAGAATGTTCAGTTATTAACTCCCTCAATTGGGTGCACACTTCAACCTTACACTTAACAATTTCTGATTTCAATAATCTTTTGTTAAAAGAGTGCACCTCAATATATCATTCCTCTATTTGCTCCATTAAAGGGCACCCTTCATAAGGTGTCAGTCACTTCACTCTTGAAACTAACTTCCCCATTCTTGGGTGCACTCCTCATAAAGTGATTTTGACTTGTTTATCATGAAACCATATTTCAGTCGCAGAGTGGGCCCCAATACATCCAAATTGGAGGCTTGAAAACTCAAATCTTTTCCCCTTATCAGGTGTGTGCTTCACCTTTGGACTTAACAAAAAATTTCAACAGCAACTTTCTTTCTCAACCTTACAAACATCTTCAAAAGGTTTATTCCATGATCCCACAAACATTTGAAAAAGGGCAAAGAAAACAACAACAGAAGGCAAACAAAATAGCACTCATAAACATGACTTCTAATCAACAAAAGGACAAGGGTTTAGCAGGAATTTGACACAATACAAAAATCTTCATATAGATACTTTGGGTCTCCAACAAAGTCTTGATTTAATTAGTTTTTGAACTATTTTGGGAATACATTGTTTTATCTTCCCATCATGAAGTTTTCCAATTTGGAATAGTGATATGAGATAGACCCTTTTTCATGATTCATACTAGCCATACGAGCTATAACCTCTTTCGTGATTTAGACTCTTCAACCTCCTAAAAGTTGTGCTTTGATTCACAATATTTAGAAAGCTCAAATCCACCCAAGATGATGAGCATTAAATCTTGTATCTCAATGTACAATGTACATATTCAACCTTGCGTGTAATAAGCACCTTCATTGTAAAGACTCAATATATGTTTCTCATTTGAGTAAAATGATCATATGGCTGGAAACTAGATCCAAGTGCAATTACTCTTAGTTCAAAGAATTGTTACACATTAAAATATTATTTATTCACTCCAAGCTTTTTAAAAGAGGATATGAAAGAACTCACTTTATAGCCCAAAAATAGGCAGCAGAATCAAAACTTTTAAATCCTTACATCTCCTTGAAACAAGATTCTGATTGAAAATAACACTCATTTGAAATATTTTCTATATCAATTATCCATAAGAAGGCATTGTTGGAATCGCACAATAGGAATCTCTTGTATGATTAAACTTTCAAGTTTGCCAAAGTCCTTAGTAAGTCGCATAGATTTGTATAATTTCCAAACAGACATATTAGATAAGAAACAACATTGTTCACAATGGTATCTCTTTCATCATGCTGGAAGTTGTAGATATGGGCAAGCATTAAAGTATAAGGAAATCTCTATAATTTTCTTGTAGTTAATTCAATCATTTGTTACAGAGAAATTAGCCATGAATCAAATCCATTTGTTATAATATTAAAAACATGTGGTATTCCATAGTCCTTTTCCAATGAAACAAGTATGAAATCGGATAAAATCACTTAGTTTATTCCTGAAGTGTTTACAGACTTTGCACTGAAGATAGTAAATTCGCAGTACATTTTGTGAAGAATAGGTGAGCCTCTGATAGTTTAAATAGTATTGTAATGCAATTTTCAGATTGCAAACTGCCCCTTTTGAGGCTGCATATTAGTTCCTCAAAAAACAGAATATTACCCATTAAATGCCGAAAAGCTCATAACTGATTAGTGATTTGCACCACATTTTTAGGTTGGTAAAGGTCAAAGAAATCAATCTTTTGTTTCAGATTATTTACAAACAACAAATTGCGATTTGAATAGCCAATTTGGACTGCAAATTGCCAATTGAAAGTTTTGTCTGCTGTAGGTAGATTATCAGTAAGTGTCACTAAGGTTTAGAATTGTGAAAGGTCAGGGAACTAAGAAATTATTGTCCCGTGTGTTATTATATTTACAAAATCAATAAAATTACTTTGGAAATATAAGAAGATCATTACAGTTCAGGATAACTGAGAGCGGTCTCAGGTCCCCATTACTGCCATAGGTGGTCAATTAGATGAAGGATGTTGTATGTATGTGTGTATGTATTATATAGTGAAAAATTTAGTATGGATTTACTAAAATCCATATTTGTATGTTTTAGTAATTGGTATCAACAGGGTACCAGAGCCTGGAGAAAACTTAAAATGTAAGGGGTCTACATCCCTAATCTGTTACCTACTTGAACAGAAGGCCTCCCACATGATAAATATAAATTAAAAGGCACTTGATAACCCATGCCCATTAATAGCAGTGGACTTTCCACAACCCCACCAAAGAGTCAATCAACGGTTATAATTTGAAATCTCCCTCACTATGAATAATTGGCTTGATCTAGATTTGCATAGAATCTCTAATTACCCCATAGGCAGTCCATCCATTTCTTTGGAGGTGATTACCGAATGGAGACACAAAGTAAATATATTTAAGTAGTATCAGTGCCCCTTCACCACTTTTTGATAAGTAACCTTTTAAGGAAGACAAAACAATGCAATTTCAATTTTATATGATATACTATGGTTTAATATGTTAAACTGTCAAAATAGAACCTGGTGACAGCAGATAAGGTTCAACTCCATGAGGAGGCAGAAAGTGAGTGTCTCGATTTCAAGGAAGCAGACTCCTAAGAGAGCCAGCAACCATAAGCAGTGCTAGCCAAGATTTTTGGCCTGAGTATCCCAACATGCATTTATCCCAATGTAGCCAATACGCTTATGCTTTCTTTGATCTTATTTATCTGATAGACTGGTACCATAAAGAATTAGTAGAAGATGGACGAACACCCAATGGGCCTTATGTAGCAGGTTACTGAACAGCAATTTGTAATCTAAGTTTTCTAGCCATACAGTATAAATTCCTGTTCAGGGCTCTGAGTTTGCTGAGCTATCCCAGAAGAATGATTTGTCACTCTAGGGCAAGGGAAAATCATCAACCCTCATTTACTAGCAAAACAAATATGTGTGTGTGTACACAGATACACACACACACACACACACACATATATAGTTTCATGGAGTTTCCTGACAAGGAGACCAAGGGCCTAAAAATTTGGGAGTCGGGGGGGCAGCAGAGGAGTGGTAGTGGGGGAGGCAACACTGATATACAAATTGAGGTGAATTGAAATCTTCAAGGCAAAATCTGTAATATAACATCTCTACAAGTGCCCCATGAAAGTCAAACTAGCTTTCACAAAGTTAAAGGTTGCAATCAGTATGTAATGGTGTGTGCATATATACATATACATATGCATGTGTGTGTGTGTGTGCGCGTGTACATACATACATATACATATGCACACACATATAGACACATCTTTATACATACAAACATACATATGTGTATGTGTGTTAGGATAAAGGTGCCAACTACCTTGTAAATCCTATGTCATGGTTCCAACATCCTTGGAAAGTGTCCTAAGGCACTAAGAGTGTATTGGGGAAATAATTTGTAATATTTATTTTCACTATTTTTGTAATACATTCATAAGGGGTGATGAGATCCACTAGCAGCGGTAAAGGTGACTTGTGCATACTATTATTTAATATTGTTTTCCCCACATGTGGATGCCTAGAATGGGATAATTAATGACATGTGAAGAGGACAAATGAGCAATTGTTGGGCTTATCCAAGTATTTAATGTAATGTTTATCTTCCAAGTTTGGGCATCCAAGTTGCAGGGAAAGTATTGAAGCCAAAATCGAAATCCTTTCGCAATTCATGGAGGTAAATTCAAGGGGTAGGGATGTTTGGATTGAAGAGTCTTCTTTAAACGCCTTGTTTGGTATTTTAGGTCTCTTGGTAAGTCTATATAAACAACTCTTTGGATGTAGAAAATAGAGAGGAACAATTGAATGTAAAGTTACTCTGTGGGAACAAGGACAGGTTGACACATAAAGAGGTTGTTCACAGGTACACAGGTACTGCCATGTTGGAGGCAAAGAGGAGAATGGAAGTGAACGTATTGCAATCTCAATTGTTTGATGATAAATTGATGATGTATGCTTGGCCTCTCTTCTTGGTCGAGTTTTTTCCCACAAGGGTTTCTCCACGTAGTTCATGTGTTATATGATACTCTTATGTTGCTGATTTGTGCCTCTTTACTGCTATTTTATGTCAATGTTATTCATTGTTTATTACTGGTATAAGTTTGAATAAGATGGTGTTATTAAGCATGATATCTAGGCTGATTTTTCAATCATAAAGATGGATCTAATCATAGTATTTCCACATTAAGGCAACTAAATTTTTCAGCTTTGCATATAAGTTTCAAATATTCATGTTGTAGCAGTCCAAGCCTTGTACCCCATCCTTTGATTGACTATTGAGATAGAGATTGAAACTTCTAACCTTCGAAATTAGAACCTATATATTCCTCAACAATATATACATATAACACATGTATGTAAATGTATACATGTGTGTATATATCTTTCTAATGTACATGCATATATGTACATATCTATATCTGTATCCATATATATGTGCATTCTTTGAAGTGAAAACAACAAAAAATATATCATACTTACCATGATACAGTAAAAATGTCTATATAACGCTATCAATTAAAAAAAATTAACTACAAGAATGTTAACTCCCTAGATGAAACAAGGAAAAGCAAGTGTTTCTATGCTGATATTCAAATTTGAACTTTGAAATAACAACATTTTAGGCTTAGATAATTCTCATAGCATACCTATTGGCTATACCTGTATAGACATCTGCAGGCCTCTCACTATAAATAAGGTTAACTGCTGCTGCTCCTACCTGAAACATCAGAAACCCACCAAAGACCGAAAAGAAGTTAATATTTTGAATAAAGCTTCCATGTAAAATGATTCGCAAGCACATGCATAAATTGCTGATTTCTTTCCAAAATCTATAAATTTCAAAAAAAAATCACATGAATCTGTAACACATAATTTACAACGGTCCATGAAATAAGGAACTCCTCCCAAAATTCATTATCCAAATAAAAAAACGGTGTGGAATTCCATAATAGAGAAATGAATTCATAAGTCAGGAGAATATCCTCTGGATTTTTTGCAACGTGAAAAGAAGAATAATACAAAAGTTTAAGAAGACTTGTGTTTGCAGTACATGAGATGCTTGTAACTTGATACGTCAGAAGAAAATATTCGCTGGTTTAAAAATTTAGAAGGGGTTACAATATTTGACATCACCATTTATGAAATAGCCCATCCGTTTGACCAATAAAGCATAAAACGGTAGCTTATAATAAGCTATTAATTGCTCCAAGAGATAATATTATATCATGTTTACTGAACTAGTTAATTGAACTAAATTACTAAGATAATCGCTTGAAACAAATGCTAAATGGTGCGTTTAAGATGAAAGGGTATGAAAGGATCTGCCAAGAGAGAAATGACACAACTTTTTGAAGAGGGGCCATCTGGCAAATATATGTAGGTGAATTCGAGCAGAGTAAAAGGACAGGTTTTTAGATTTGTTTTTGATATTTAATCCAGGCTCGAAAAGCTCCAGAAATTAGCCATGTTTTGGTGGTAAGACAAGACCACCTTAGTATTGGAAAGGACGCATAAGCAAAGGGGAAATAATCAGAAAGAGTGGCCAAGGTTGACAGAAATCAACCAACAATTTGTCAACGCAGGGATTTAAAGTCGGCACCAGTCAATCCTTAATATATTCAGTTATCTTACAATTAAGGAGCCAACTAAAGTCTATCTCCACCATAGTGTGGAATATTTGAAGGTCCTTCATATATTTAGAGGCTAAATATTCAGCTGATTCTATAGCCTCAGCATTGGAAAATAATCTATAAGATCAGTCTTTGGATCTCGAATAGCTAATAAGATTATTGGAATCATTTATCTTATTCCATCGGACTTTTACTAATCTCTTGATGCTGAATATAAGGGATTAAATCAGACTTTATTAAATTTCCTAAGATCAGATCATTCTGAGTTCGAATATAAGAAGAATTATACCAGTAGTTGACATTATTATTATTGGGAGAACTGACTTATTACAAACTTAATGTTCATCTATATGAAGTCTGCTAGTTAGATCAATCTAATCACTCTATATCAGAAGACTTGGCTAATTGAAATCAGATTAGTATATTCATATAACTTCAGGGTATTGTAGAAGACATTAGTTTCCATTAGATACAAACAATCTCTTGTTTGTGCAATTCCTAGGAATCTTTGAAGCTACAACTGCAACTGGATCATTTAAACAATCTACTTGGCAAACTAATTTATCGGAGAGAAGGGGGCAACCCAATGGAATCTTCAAGGGTTATTATAGTACAATCAAGACATAGATAGAAGTCTACATCAGGAAAGATATAGATTGAAGCTATCATATTCAAGACATCGAGATTGGATAACACTGTCCATAATCATTGCATTACGTATACTGGGGTCTTCCTTCTATTGAACTGTTAATTGGGAGAATTTGGTGCATTTTATACATTCTCTGCATAATAAGCTACTGTGAACCTTAAGGGCAAAACTACTTCACTAAATAGATGTGTGACATTCCCATTTAAACATCAAACTCTTGAAAATATTCTGCAAATCACAACCAGGGACATTATAATTTAAGTAAAAAATCAAGCATTGTCATAAGATAAAATGTATGTACTCATGCTTACAGCAATACATATAAGCCATTGAATAAAAGCCAATTCATATGTTTTGCATTCTCCATCAATGTATGATAACAAGAATTAGAAGCCACACATATGTAGTATCTTATAACTGCAAATTTTGCATCACCAGACAATTTAAAAATACACCAATACTATAGCATATGGTAATCAGAAAACTGAAATAAAAGTAGTAGACACCAATACTACCTAACATTAAAAATACAAAGAATTCACCACTTTAAGAAATATTCTAATTCAACGGAGGATAAAACCCACAACAAGAAATGCACGTAAAGCCTAGAATTAGGCCCCATTTACATTTGATTTAAGAATGTACTCTATTGGCTTCCATTGATTTAAATGTTTTATTCTTACTCTATTAGACTTGAGTAAGATACAAACAGCCAAAGATCTCATGGAGCAAAACAAAACAACCAAGCCAAAGATATTATTTGCATCTTGCTAAGTTGGAGATACTAAAAGTTGTAAGATGAAAAAGAAGGATATATATTAATGCCCACAAATGACCTAAGGAGTTCAATAGGAGTCTGAAGTATAATAGCTAATCAGAAATGCTAAAAATAACTATAACAGCCAAAATAAAGTTAAATCTGGGTAAATAGTGATGAGACTGTGTTAAGACCTCGACAACTTGGTGTGGATTGATCAGCATCAATCCAATCGCTATTTTACAAAAAAAAATTGTTAATCAAGAGAGGAAGGGGGCCAATGGAAAACATGGCTGATGGCTCCAATGCATCAGTATAGCACATGGAAGTGTTGGTATCCTCATTAATCATGACAAACAGACCAATAACATATCTAATGATGTTCCCAAGAGATTAGAGTGTGCTAAGAATGCACTAACAGTACTTCTCCTAACATCCATGACCTAAAATCCTACAGAAATAGAGATACAATAGAAAAAACATGCATCTCCCCTGTACTCTAGACTGTGAATGGGAAGTGTAGTTTACCTTCTACAACTGACACAAGAATAAATATGAGCTGCCTTGGTGACCACTTGTGAAAGGGGTGTCCTCTCATGGATCTATCTCCATTTGTGCTAGTGATTAGAGTAATTGACAGAATGTCAATCCAACCAATGGAGGAAACAAGATGAGATAAGTAGTCAATCTAGTGGTTCAAAATTTGAGTGTCTCCTATAGAGCATCTTGAATGAAAGTAACTGCTTGACCTTGAGGTAAAGGGTCAAACACCTCTGATATGGACAGCATAAAAGGTTGCACGCATCCTCTTGAGTCAATGTACAAACAAGAGCATTTCTACCCCAGTTCTTGCAATAGACAGGACACCAGCAAACTGAGTGATCCTTTGGCTCCATCTTTTGGTCAGAGATGAGACCTCATCCTATCACCCAATGGACCATGGTAATCTTTCTCAATTCTTCATCTAGTGAGAAAAAAACCTCAACCAACCAAGGGAAAACATAAGGACCAGTGAAGATAATACTAATTGGATAACAATGGTCACATTAACAAATTGCAATAACTGCATAGTACATAAATTCATCTTAGAGATTAGACAGTGTTGTCAATACATGTCCTCAGTGACACTCAATTAAACTTTCCTTTGATGCGAAGGAGAAAGAGGTTATCTAAGAAGTATTTAAACAGAGGAAGCCAATCAGTGGAGATGTCAATACATTGAAGTAAATTGACTTCAGAATATCAAAATTTCCATCATCCATGAGTACGCAAGGATGCAACCAACTCCAAGGAACATAAGAGTTAAATATGATATCTCTCATGGCATGTAGCTCAGCCAACTTGGCATCTTAAAATTTATTAACTAGATGCATCCAGTGGACTAGAAAACCTTCATGGTTGCTAATGGGGCTAATGTAATAAACCAAATATTGTCCCCAACCAATTCAAGAAAGGTAGATGCGTGATATAGAAAAATTATTATGATAAAAATAAAGCATAGAGTTATTCTAGGAAATATAGAAAGAGAAAATTGCTACTTTAATTCTGGGAAAAAGGATAAAGAAAAAGCATACAAGTTTTCATCAAGTAATACAGTTTAATTTGATAATTAGATGATATGCAATAACAGTGGCTAAAACTCTATGATAACTATATCCATTTGACAGAAATTTAGGATATCGGGACACAGGTAATTCGCTAAAGATTGTTCCAACAAGAAATACAAGGTATTTCAGTATCAAATTCCACCATTTTATGACTGCAGGAAATGGTTATAGTTACCCAGGACAATGTTGACCATATCAAGGAAAAACTCGTTATAATTGTAGTTTTATTACAAAGGTACTAAAGAATTTCAATAATAAGTGAGAAACATGGAAAGCTCTTTCACAAACAAATAGAAATCGGAAACCCTAAAATTTGTTCCATCAATTAAAGAACACAAGATAAATCAAAAAAATTGAGGATATAGTTATTAGGTATTCCAAGTTTCACCTTCTGTCCCATACCTCATTGCACCAAGTGCAAGATTAGGTTCACTGTCATTATTGTAAACTAAAAGTAATTCTCATGTATGCTGCACACAATATTTCATGGAAGGACATTGCCTGAGGCTTAAAAGTTATTGCAACCTGCACTCACAGTTCTATTTGAATTGGTACTATTTAGAATCAACGTTGACACTTCCAAATCTATATTTTGTGCATGCACACATACATGTAGAGCATGCATTTAACATGTGCACATACATGCCTTCTGATTTCAAATTTTGAAGCTGACCATAATACCATATTATTCTTTTAGGTACAGAAACACCATGAATATATCTTCTCACGCTGGAAATGATTTTCCTTTAGATATTCCAGTAGTGTAACATCAGAAACCCTGAATATAACTCTGCTCACAAGTTATTCATTGAACAATTACAGGAAACTATAACCCAACTAATAAAAGATTTTGGTAAGAAACTCTTTTAACCACCACAGCAAGATGCTACATATATCATGCCAATCATGGATGCATACAGACATTATCTGCTTTTAAGAATAAGATATAAACAACCAAGTTTGTGAAAAAACAAGAGAATATAAATCTATAACCTTGTCTCTTCCCAAGGCCGCATAGTGTTGCAAGCCATTGCATGAACCATCCTGCAAACAGAACAATCAGCCCATGTCATCCAAATGCAATATACTTATATATGAATGAATCTTCTTTCTATCGAAAATTTGCGTTAAAGATGTCACAACACATAGAAACATAGAAATGACACTGCCAAAGCTTGGAAGATATTATGCCAAGCCTTCACTGCTCAGAATTCTATGACAATTGACCTGATGAACTGGTGTATGGCAAACAAAACTCTCTGGACAAGAGCTATTCAGTGCAGCCATTAGACTCATGCAAACTGAGAGACATTGAAAAGGATCTTCCGCTCCCAACCACCAACGTTTCCCTTCAAGTGGCCTCTCTGCAGAATCAATGATATTTTCGATGTTGTCTTCAACAAATTCAATTCGGCCATCATAAGATAATTTATCTACACCACCTGCCGCATATAGGTTGGCCAAATGTATCTTGAGCCAGAATAGCCCTCTCTTGCCTAATGGTCGACCCTCGGCAAACTCAAGAATTCCTCTGCACAAGTCTGAACCTAGATGATTTAAATGTGTATGCACTGGATAAGCACGGCCTCGAAAATCCAAATTATGTGGATAAAAAAAACCTTCCTCATCCTTCATTTTTCTTGCCACCTGTTTCAATATAGAAAAACAGTAATTTGAATCCATCCATAGACATGAACCTACATCATTTATTTCGAAGTCTCTGTTAAAAAGCTAGATTTAAGAGTATTGTGGAGTTTATTACAGCAAGTTTTATTTCAACGTCACAACGCATAGAGTGCCTCTCATTATTTATCTTCCTTGCTTTGTATAAATTCCGTTTCCAATGTCTTATTTCCACTTCATCTTCTGTATCTGGTTTTTCAGGTAGGGGCACCTACAGATATTTTTTTTAAATTATTAATGTATGAATGAATTAAGAAGTTTCACATCATAACTGCAAAAGTTAGGCAACAAAACAATGAAACATAGTTAATTTTAAATTTTAAAATACCAAAAAAATAATCTATACATAATAAAGCACCATCATGAAATCTGTGATTGATGGCATTATATGGTCTTAAATATAAGAAATCATTCAAAACTTTTGCAAATATTATGAAGATCAACATACATCATCACGGTCAACCAAGCCTGCAAGACAACCACCTTCTGCCCAAATCCCTTCCACAATGTCAAGAATTCTCTTATTCACTCTCCATTTTGTTGAACCAAGAATATCCAATGCCTGCAAAGTTAAAAAGGAAGTAAAGCTAAATCCTTGCTGGACACACAGAAAAGCCATGACGACTTAGATAAATTCAAAAGAGGACAATTGGTTAAAATCACTAAGACAATAATAGTAATATCAACAAATAGAAATTATCACATATCAAGGAATTATAAATCTCTTAGGTTTAACTTCATTAATTGAAAACCAGTATCATCTCGCGTTCAAGTTAAACGTGTGAAGATTCAACTCTGCAACACTTCTGGACAAAGCCATACCTTGTATACACTTTTTATCTCATTTGTTGGAGCTCTTGAGATTGCTTCTCGTTGTTCTTTTGCTCCATGGGTGCGCATAACAAGAGAATGCAAGAATAAATAACCTCCCTTTGCATACCTGCAATGATTTAAATTGAATGTTTTCAATATCACAGTTCCTGACAAAAAATAATCTTGACATAGAAAAAATAATCTCACTATTGTATTGAATGCCAACCAAAAAACAAGATTCAAATTCAAATTAGAAACAAAATACCATTTTAAAGGAAACAAAACAATACAAAATATTACAACAAATTTAAACACTACCACTATCCACATTAAACATCCCAAGCTTTTCCACATGACATATAGTAATTAAGCATATCATTTTCTGACCAAAGCTTCTTAAAAAAGCAATTATATCCTGAAAATGCAGGAGCTTCTCTAAGCTGATCATATCAGACAACACGCTCTTCACTTAAACTAGTCTCTTTCTAAAAGACAAGTTGTTTAATTAACTTTGTTGGACAGTGATCTTTATGTGAGAAACACCCAGGAAATTCCCAGACAATAACATGAATTCCTAGCATACAGTTTGCTAATTAAGCTACTGAAAAAATGCCTAATACTACTTGCAAAACCCACCTACAAAAGTCAGATATTATGCATTTGGAATAGAACCAGAATATTGCATAATACTACTTCATTTGGTCACTAATAAAAAATTATATCAGCATGAACTGTTGAAAAACAACCCATACCCTTTCCAAGGACGAGGTTTAACCAACATTGGCATGTAAGGCATCACAATGTTCCTGGCCTGTAAACATAAATGATAATTTCTTGTGAGGCACGGTCAAAAAATATAATGCATTTTGGATCCTCTCAGCTCAGTCCATCTCAATGGTCAAACCCATCAACATTCTATGGGCAATTAAGACATGGTGATTACAAACTAAATTCACTCATTGACTACTTATAAAGCTTATCATCCAAATGAAGAACACAAAATTTAAATGCCACATTGACATGGCAAGATTTTTGCTTACCGTTCTGTCCAGACCCCTCTTCACCAGTGGATTGCATTCAATAACACCATATGTCCTAACAGTCTTCCTAAGTATAAAAATAGTAAAATGTTTAGGAGTGGCAAAGTTCATCTACAGATTAGAACACATAAAATGAAGTGATAAACTCGGGATTCACGTTATTCCTACCCAATTTTGCTTGTCCTTATTGAGTGTTTGAATGCAGGTCGGATATCAGCTAACCCTTCTGCAGATTGGTCAGAAGGAAGTTGTATAAAGGCTGTTTGTAGTAGAATCTCTATCAAACGACTGCCAACCTATAAAGACATAACAGAAGTTAACATATATACTGCATCAAGTTAAAAGATATAAAACACATACCATTCATGTCTTGCAACCTAAATGACAAATGTAACAAATCCTTACCCTGGCATGCACATCCTGACTCCAAGGTTTTGAACCACCCATTCCTCTTATTAACTTTCTCACTTGCCATCCTTTCCGTTTTTCCATCAATTCTGTTACATACTTGCTAACAACTTCATGTTCCTTAATTAAAGGTTCCTGTTCCTCTCCTTCTACCTTTTTTTGTCTTCTAGATATTTTAATTTTCTTTGCCTTCTCTAAGAAATTGTGAATCCTAACCTGAAACAAACAGAAGGGATTCAATTTGCTGTAATCAAATTGGGAACACATGTTATATATCAAACAGAATCACCAATTCCCACTCCTACAAACCTCTTACGCATAAGTGGGATTAAAAACTTGAAGAGATGCCAAACAAACAAGCCAAATTCTTCATCAGCAAAAAAAAACCATCATTGCTTTTCTACAGCAGCAATACTAATTAGAGTATGGATACTATGAAAAGAGGACAAGCTGGATAAACACTGCATTATATCCTATATTTCCTTAACAACTATCTGATGTTATCAATTTAACCTTAAATTATAGTATAGATTCATAGAAAAAAAGGTGTCATTAGGAGAATTAACAAGACATAATTACTTATGCCAAAGACAAGAGATGACAATTTGCGAGTGCTTTTTGAAACCTAGCGCTTTTGCATTCTTCAGCCACTATCCTTAATGCGATTAAAATGGTATATAGTCTAATTAAGTGTGTAAATGGCTTGGCCCTGTGCCCTCTACTTTTAAACTTACCATTTGAAAGCTGTTTACGAGGACTGTATGCAACCAATGATGTGTATAAATAGCATTCACGAGAATATAATTTGACTTTCACATATTGGTTTTTAGTTGATATGTGGTAGTTTTGCATGTTGCTCAGCTTTTCCAAATAAGGTTCAAAATAGAAGGAAAATGGATGATGTATAAGTTGAAACATGTATGTAACGTATTGAATCTATTACAAGGTAACGACCATCTGCAAAACACTGCAAACATTTTTCAATTGTACTAGCTACTATAAATATTGAAGTCGCTAAACTTTGCACTCTAAAATTTAAATGTAATGGATGAGAAAATCTGACAGAAAATCAATAACACACTATATTGCTAGTAAATACAAAGGGTGAAATTGCCCTTAGCCTATGAAGAAACAATGTTTAAGCATACATGGTGTAATTCTTCAAATACTTAGAGAGCATTAACAGTTTCCATGATAAGTCTTAGACCAATTAGAAAACTGAGGTGATTCCTATGATCATTGACTTATCAAGTCAATATTGGTTCAATGGATTGCGGTGTAATAATAATAAGCGTTCCTCGTAGGAACATTATCTGGGTTCAATCTTACAGTAAGACAGCCTATAACTCCAGCAAACATGTTCTAAGTTGAAAGGTACACTTATACATGAAACTCACATACCACAGGAGTGAGGCCAACAAGCCGCACACCAAATCACGACAATGGTGAGAAAACCCAGCAGGCCAATCATAGTCATAGTAAGGTCCTACATTTAAGTCCTAGCTGGTCCATGGAAATTTGCAATGCCTTGAAAAAAATTAACAAATTAAAATTTGGTTGTTTGCATACCTCATTCTCAACAGCCTCGCCAATTTGCAATGTGGCAAAAACAACCTTTACAGACGCAGCGTCTTGGCCTGTTATCAACATCCCAATCATCTTATGCAGTGTAATAACAGCCATGATATCTGGTGGCAGCTGGCAGAACTCGTTCCCATAAATCTTCTTGCATTTCCTCGATCGATGATAATCCTGCTCAGAAGCAATAGCATCACGCAGAGGCTCAAACCACCCCAGCAAAAGGGCCTTCACATAAGGCAATTCTGGAGCCAAATTATTTGCGCACATCTCTGTGAGAAGTTCCCTGTACTCCTCCACTGCCTCTGCCCATGCCTCAGTCTCTATCTTCAACTGCCTTCTTTCCAACTCTTTCTCCTTTCTCTCCCGGAAACGGTATTTATATAATGCCTTTGACTTTCCATATATCATTTCTCCTACTCTCTTGCCAAAACTACAAACAGAAAATGGAGAGAGACAATGAGTGGTTTATGCATAATGAAAAAAACAATTCAAAGGGCAAAGTGGTACTTACATGAGAGACTTCTTATTGGACATTTGGGCGTAATGAAATGAATTAAATTCAAAGGGAAAAAGGGTTGCTTATTATTGGGCGATTCGGTATAACAATGTAAATAAAATTCCAAGGGCAAAGGAGTAGTTCAAATTGTATAAATTGATATAAATAAAATTTAAGGTGTATTTAAATGGACTTGTTATTGAGCCATTTGGTATAACAATATAAATAAAGTT
Source organism: Cryptomeria japonica (assembly GCF_030272615.1). Classification (NCBI taxonomy): domain Eukaryota; kingdom Viridiplantae; phylum Streptophyta; class Pinopsida; order Cupressales; family Cupressaceae; genus Cryptomeria; species Cryptomeria japonica. The sequence goes on along the minus strand of NC_081407.1, from coordinate 198,763,279 downwards.
CGAAGGGCAAAGGAGTACTTACATGATGGACTTGTTCCTGGGAGTTCGTATATAACTGAACAATAAATGAAATTCAAAAGCCAGACGCGTACTGATGTGAAGGACTTGTTATTGGGCATTTAAGTATACTCAAATCAATTAAATTCAAAGGGTAGAGGCGTGCGAACTTCAGGGACTTGTTATTGAGTGTTTTGAGTATTATGGTATAAATAAAATTGGAGGGGAATAAACTTGCCTAGTTGAGAGGCTTGTTATTGGGTGTTTGTAGGTAATGGTATAAATAAAATCCAAGGGTAGAAGCGCACCTACATGAGGAACTTGTTATTGGGGGTTTGTTTGTAATAGTATAAATAAAATTCAAAGAGAAGAGGTCTAGTTACATGAGGGATTTGTTCGCAGCAATGTGTTTTCAGAGTACAACTAAAAAAAGTTCATGAAAAGAAGGGCAATGGAGTACTTACATTGGATGCTTGATGGCAATTTGACCTCCTCTAATGCCACTACTACTGCAGGCAGATGAGTTCCCATCCTCCTCCTCCTCCACCAGGGTCGTGGTGGCAATGGCAAATTCCTTATCAAGATCCTCTTCCTCTCTAAAACCAAAACTTTCTGGTTTAAGCATAGGCAAATCCACTTGCGCCGAGCGCTCAAGCACCATTGAATATGAAGTACTACTTGCATTTGCACTACTATCCACAAACAGGCCTCGATGCCTTCCGAGTCGAGAAACATGGAAGCCAAAGATAAGGGTAAACTTAGCATCTTGTGGCTTGTTTTTTACGTAAACAGAAATTCTGTGCCTCCCAGCAGAAACAGGGCAGGCGAAGGGCGAAAATGAATAATGTGTTGTCAAAGCATTTGACATATCTGCAGATGAATTACGAACAGATTTACACAATCACTTAAAAATCATGTAAAATTTCTTCAGTACATTTATCCGAAGATCTGAAGGCAAGCTTAGGTTAAACGTTAAATTTTGGAAATAGCCATGTCTTCGGCTTGTCAGCGTATTTATAAAACCTCGATAAATCCTGCCGCCACCGTCACCCACTGTGCTGCCTCAAAAAATCTCTGAACAAAATTGTTCTTTGGCCACATAACATTAGGATAAAGGCGTCAAACTTTATCTCTATGCTAAAGCCTATGGTCCCATGGAGAAGATTTTTTTAGGGGTTTTATGTTAAATCGATGCAATTGTTTTTCTTATTCCATATGGATTAAACATATTCATTTCATTAAAATTTGATATCAAACTATATAATTGTTTTAGTAATTTCATAAGAATTGAGGAGAATTCATTTCACCAAAATCTTTTAGGTATTATCAAGCTTATTTATTATTTTTCTAAAGGTTTGAATCAAGGGTAGTTTTAAAGAAAGGATCTTATAGATGTTTAAATTTTCTTTTTGCAGGCCTGCTAATGGGCTTTTGAGGGTTAATCTTCAGAGGATGGGTGAAGCAAGACAGGAGTGGGACCCGTCAGATAAGGGTTGGACTAAGGTAAATTTTGATGGCGCTTTGAGGGGAAATCCAGGGGTCTCTGGAGTTGGGGTAATAGCCCGGGATGATTGTGGCAACATTCTAGCCACAGGAGCTAAAAGATTGGTGGATGGATTGAACAACGATGCTAAGTGCCAAGCGGCTTTAGAGGCCATTCTCATGGCCAAGAAAATGGGAGTGAAGAAACTCCATCTGGAGGGAGACTCTCAGATTGTGGTGAACTGGATAATTAGAGGCCGAATGGAGGCGTGGCATTTAGACAAACACATCCAAAGAATGAAACTTCTTCTGTGTGGGTTTGAAGACTATAAGGTGACTCGCGTTCTCAGGGAAGCAAATGTGGAGGCTGACAAGCTTTCAAATGTGGGAGCGAATGGCTCATTGGAAAACAATTTTAGATTATTCGAGGACTTTCGATATGTTAGTGCTCATGATCTTGGTTGAATTGCTTAAACTTAGGGAAGTGAACCCGAGTTGTTTTTGATGTGGTTGATGTTGACACTGGCCTTGTGGGAAGTAATGACCCTCGTGGATTGTGATCTACGAATATGGTACAAGTGGCCTTAGTGGCGATGGAGTGATGATAGCGGCAATCGGTGAGTTGACCTGGTGATTATGCGTGGTTTGATACGATTCGTGTGGAGCAATCATGGCATGTGATGGAGGTGGCTTTTTTTAAGGCTTTGGATTTTGGTTCCCTGGCATTTCGTTGTTTTTGGTTTTGGTGTTGGTTGTTTGTGCAGGTTTTGGTGAAGAGGTGGGACAGAATGGAGGCAAATTTTTCATTAACAACTGACGGTCAAATGTCAGCTTTTCACGGCCTGATTTCGAGCAACAGGCTGATGAATGTCTTCAGGGTGGATGGGGAGGAATTTTGGAGGACAGTGCAGTTGATTTTTGGGGAGGAATTTCTGGTATCTGACTATCAGCCTCGAACTAACCTCGACATCTCGTTGTTGTTCATTGCTCTAGCCTTGTCGGTGGGAATGTTGACGGAGGAGGTGCAGCGGGTTGCATCTTTGGTGCTGTGACCCAAATGGGCAGGAGGTTTGAATGAAGTGGTGGTTCGAGATGTTGTTGGCAAAGGGCTGAAGATGGTGGAAGAGTCGTGGCAGAGGACTGGCGTAGAATTGGGGGAGCTGCAGCCTTTTGTAATTTGGTCGGCGTCTTAACCTGTTGAAACTCAGCTGGAGAATGCAAGGAATGGATGGAGGGAGTTTGTGCAGTTTGTGTGTGGGTTGGGGCCGACTGAGCGAGTAAAGATTCGTGGGAAGACGACCCCAATTCGGTTTGAAGCTCCTCTGGACGAGAATGGGAGGCCTATGATCCGCCATCATATTCCACGGAAGCACGTGAAGGTGGTGGAGTGTGGTTCGTTGCGTGGTGGCAGGCCAGGAACATTGCCAAGTGGAGGGAGAGATATGCATGAAGCAGGGCCTAGCCAGGGTATTCCAAACTTCTCAAGTAAAGAGGCCTTGGGTTGGTTTCGGTAGGCAAGTCTTTTGGGATTGTCGGGTTTTTTTGGGCTTGTGTATGTAGGGTTGGAATTTTGTTGTAATGAATGGTCCAGTAGGTCCGGTGTCTTATTCGAATTCTGATGGTTTTGTAGGGGCGAGACCCCATTTTGTGTAGATTGTTTATCAGCATTTTGGATGTAAATCTTTCCTATTTTAAGCAATATATTATCGTGGTTATCGATCAAAAAAAAAAAAAAAACTTTTTACAAATTTAAATGAAGATGATGATTTTTAGATGAAAAATTATAGCAATTTATATTAATTAAATTTTCAAATGATTTCCTTATTTTTATTTGCTCCTATGTTCTCTCCCTCACATTTAGTGAACCTAAATCACCCTCTAAATCTTTAAGCAATAAGGTGAAGGATCATTTCGAGTCTACTAATGGGTTGGTTTTTCCACATTATAAGAGCAAAAAAATTTCTAGCACTATTGAATTGACCAAGGATGCGAAAATCCCTTCTTTCTAAGGAAAAACATGTGGCTTTTGGAGTGAGGATGGTTACAATCTTGATTATAGGACTTCAAAAAAAAAAATCACTAAAACAAATCTAATAACGAAGGATCAAACAAATTTATTTGTTCAAAATCCTTGTGGGAAAGGTGTTTCTCTTCCTAGGCTTTTCATAAACATGGGGGAGGTTGAACGTAAATTGAATCAAGAGACTAGGGATGATAAAAGAAATTACCTCAAAATAAGTCCACACATTGGTTTTTCAGAATAAAGTGGTTGAGGAGGAAGAATGGTTGGAACAAGTTGCCCTTGTCTACAAATTTAAAAAAACATGGCCTAGCTGGCAAAAACCCATGAATGGTTGGCTCCTTATTATAAATCATTAGTAAAAGAAAGTTTTATGATTTTTCCAAATACAAAAGTTTGGTTTCTAGTAGTATATAAATCCTCTCAAAATAGAGAAGACTTGCTCGAACGAGGAATGTGGTTTTCGGATAAGACTTTCTTGAGCTCGAAACTATGGACTCCTATTATCAAATGTCTTGCTAAATCTTTCCCTATATCTCTAGTTTGTATAAGACTCATTAATCTTCCTCTCCATTTTTTCTTTTGAAAGCCTCTACTAAAAAATCTTAAAATAAATTATATTTTGTCTCAAATTGGAATATAATGATTATTCATTCCATCTATGTCGGAATTCTTTTGAAGATTGATTTATCAAACAAATTATTGGAAGAAGTTTGTTTAAAACTTGACAACGAGATTTGGATGCAACAATTGGATTATTAAGGATAGCTTTTTAGTTGTGGATCTTGTTTTTCCACAAACCACTTGGGAACAAATTTCTTGAAGTCCTCTCAATCAAATCTTTGGCATGTCCTTTTGAAGCATTCTACTTGGTGGAAAGGAGATGAAATACAATGCTATTTGATTGATCCAACGATGCTAGAGATGTTCCCTTTAAAGGATCTATGGACAACAAGACTTAAATTTCTCCATATTCCCCTTTGATTTTCTCTCATCAAAAAATACAACCATTTTGACTTCTTGTAAAATGTCTCTTTCATTAAAACCCTTCTATGGAGGTCAGATCCTTGGTTTCAACAAATATTGATTTGTGCACATCTATTTGTCAGCTAGTGTGGAATAAATAAAAAAAACATTTAAGCAAGCCATTAATGGGAACACCACCAAATCCCTCTTTTGAAAACTCTTCTCCCAAAGACTATGACTCTTAAGTTAAAATAAAAAGAAGAAAAGAGAAGAATCCTTTGCCAAATGCACCATAATTCAAAGCAAAATGATTCTTTGCTCTCAAGAAAGGTCGATCCAAGAAAATATTTTTAATGAAGTTGTGGTGTAGCTATTATGCGAAAAAAAAAAAAATTGTTGTATAAGAGTTCATAGTTTATATGTGTACATGTGTATGTACATACATATACATGTGTGTGTGTACATATACGTATGTATGTATGTATGTATGTATGTATGTATATATGCATATTTATGTGCGTGTGTGTGGATATGTGTATGTACATACACATATATGTTTATGTACATACACACACATGTGCATGCGTGTGTGCACGCACACACACACACATACACATATATATGTATGTACATGCACATATGTGTGTACATGCACATATATGTGTACATACACATACATGTGTATGTACATACACACACATACCCATGCACGCACGTGCGCGCACACACACGCACACATATTGTAGTACCCCTCCCTGATTCATCTTACTTTTATGCATTGATAGACTTTATGGTCCTAGCATAAACTTTCTTATGATGCTTTTGATAGATGATTATGGATCTATTTATATTTTGGATGCTTATAGTTGATGCTTGACATTTCATATTGACAGTGGACATATTATGGTTTATTATGGATGATGATATAATCAGGACTATTATGATGATGGACATATGTTTGGTTGTCCATATTTACTCTATATATGCATGTTGAGGTTTATATGTACTCAAGATGATATGGTGTTACGTGCTAACCTTATTCCATGCTTATATTGGTTATGATGAGGCTATTGATGATGTTATGTTGTCTTGATTGTTCTTCTACTACGATCGTGAAAGCAATGAGATTATACTACTCATTTATGAGCTAGGTGTAATCTCACAACTCTCGTTCATCTGTTTGATTACTTCATATTATATATAATACATGTGGTTGTATAGACATTATCATTGTACGGAGTTGCACATACTACACATTAACTCCACCTGGTTTCATATGTTTTAGCATGTTTGTAATCCCATGAATAGCAAGTTGATCAAACGAGACCCTATCACACACTCTAGGCTTAGTTGGTACCTCGTCAATTTTGTTGTAGTAGCTAGAGTTGCCTTGTTAGGCGTCGTGTGGTATATTATGTGATCCATATGTTAGGATGCCTTGTGGAGTTGTTAGTAAACTATTAATTAATTGATTTACATAGTTTATTAATATTAAATTAAATTAATGGTTGATCTTCTTTTTTTTATTGGTAATATGTTGATTTTTATTAAATTATAAAGAAAAGCACCACATAAACAAAAGTCATTAAAGACATCCACCAAAAACCACCCATCAAACCCCCATACCACCCAAAATAGGGAACAGTATCAAAAACCACCAAACAACCACCAGCCCATACAACCTCCCCCACCCTAATAATAGTAAATCGAGCATCAAAATCACTCATGTTCAGATTGTCATCGACAAAATTACTTGCAATTCAAAATTAATAACATTGTCTTGAGTATCAAAGTCCTGAACTAAAAAGCTATGCAAAAATCAAACAGGAACAAGGGTACCCGGGAACACATCTGGATCAAAGAGGGTCATCCTCATCCACCTTCACCATCACAAGATTTGAACACCACCTGGGACCATCACTGCATCACCCCCACCATTCTTCACTAGACCCAAAGAAGCATCACTCACTACCAAAACCCTAGACAAACTTCTGGTTCTCGGCCTCGACCACAACACTCAACCTCCCTTGCATCATCTTGTGCATGATGGATAACCTCCTCCAATTCCAAAATTTGAACAAGCAGCTTCAAAGCATACCATCCACGCAACGCCGTGTCCCAGAACCAGGCCTTCACAAATTCTTGTCTCCTAAGAAAGGGAATGTTCATGCATTTGTTACAGAGTTCAGTCTGCTCCAAAGGAACTCCCTCCGACACGTCAAAGCCCCTCCCCGACATCGCTCACTCCAAAAGTGATTCCATGTTCAAAAGATAATCTTTCGGCACTATTGACATCATAACTTTCCTAACCTCCTCACATGGGGTGCCCAATTCTAATCCCCAAGCCATAATAAGTGAATACACATCCACTCTTGAACGGTACATGTGACCAATAACTGCCACCTCCTCCCCCATCACCAACTTCACGGCTTCAAAAAACAAGGGGTCCCTAGATTTAAACATGGTCATCAATTTCTTCTCTGGGATTGGACCCCAAAAATTTGGCATCAATTTATTAGATTTAAGCATGAAATTGGCCTCCATGTCGTCTGCCACCTACAAATCACCTTCGTCTAACACAGAGCCACTCTCTCAAGCTCCGACAATCTCTAGACATTTTTTTTAGCCGGGCCAACATTCCAAAATAAACCATAAATACAACCTCCACTACCTCTACAAAATTGATCAACATTAACCACTGTCAGTGAAAATCACCTAGGCTCGCGCGCAGGGGAAGAAAATTAAATTCACATGCATAAAACGAGCGGCTATACTAAATGGAAATCAACATTCACAGCATGCCAATGGAATATGTCATCATTCATGTCCCACCACTTCATCACTCCTATGTCCAGCTCACATGTCGCGTTCGATAAAAGTATTAGCTAAATTGTTACCTCCTCTTCTGATGTGGGAAATACAAAAATCCTGAAAAAACACTTAATTTCGAAATAATAAAGGCAATGAGCTTGTTTCGTCTCCAACTCAGGGTTACTCTGTTCATAATTGCATTCACAACAACCTTAGAGTCTCCTTCAAGGTGCATCTTCAGAATCTTCATGTTGACAACTAACTCCATAGCTAATAACGCGACTTGCACCTCTGCCTCATTATTGGTGCCATCTTGTAGTCTCTGCACACCCTTAAAGAGGATCGCCCTGCTCTCATCTCGAGCAACACATTCTGCCCCCGAGACTCCAGGGTTGCCCTTAGATGCCCCATCAAAATTTATTTTAATCTACCCATGATCCGACTTACTCCAAGATTCCCCTTCCATCCTCTGCTCTTCACCTAAAGGATGAACCCTTGGAAACCCATGAACGGGTCAATTAATGGTTGATCTTAATATTTTAATATAAATGTATATTTAACTATTGAGGGTTATTATAATATATATATCAATGTTTATTTTGTGGGTTATATTTAATTAAGTATTTGTATTTATTTGTGTTTTTTATTTATTTAATTTTTATGGCTTTTGGTTATTTGTATTATTTACCCTTGTTCTTATTTGATTTATTATTTATCTTACATGCCCTCTTTTGTTATTGGCTGTGGGAGTAAATTTGGAGGTTAATATTATTCAAATAATATTCTACCTCGATTATTGATATGGTTGGTAAGGTTTATTGTATTTTTTATTAACTGGGAGGAGCTATAGTTTTTGGCCAATTTTTATTTATTTGGAGTTCTAAGATTTTCGAGGGGTTCTTGTTGGCTGGAAATTTATTGTCTCATTTTTGAGATTATGGTCGAATTTGAATTTTGGTATTGGTGTGAGGATTGAAGATTGGAGATTGATTTGATTCCTAATGGAGGTTGTGATTGTTTTCGCTTGGCTAAGGATTACTCTTTTGCAACTTTCTTGTCCATATTTGTCAAATCCAGGTTGGAGGATTTAAACCTTCTTTGTAATTTATTTTTAAATGATTGTCTTCTTTGTGAATGTGGAAAAGATTGATTATGTTGTGTGTTTGGAAAAGATTTATGGTTCTGGAATGTGTGGTCATCCTCTTTGTATTTGTTGTTGGAAAGAATTGTTGCTTTCTCGTGAAGGGGTCGTGCGATGATAATTTTGTGATATTGTTATTTCCTTTTTACTGTGTTTAGTTTTGGTTGTGATAAGCCTAGAGGATTTGGCCTAAAGGATTTATGATTGTATCCTCGGGAAGTATTCTATATGTGATCTCTCGGCATGTATTTTGATGTTTGGTATTGTTGTGAATGAACTTTTGTTCAGTATCAAGCAGGATATGTCCTACTTGATTGTCAGATTTATGGTTTGGGTTGTCTCATGATCTTGTTTCTTTATGCTTGACGTTGTTTAATGTATTAAGATGTTTTTAGACAGTCATTTTGCTCTGCTTCACGTCTGAGACCTTTTTTATCCTTTGTTGTATATGCGTTATTGTGGTGAATAGAAGCGCCAAACCTTGTGTCTTGTGTGCTAACCTATTTCATAAATGTGTCATACTATATCCCATATTCACTATTATGTGGCTTATATACGTCCTAGTATCTAGTAAATGCGTTGTTTAATTTCTCATGTATGTGCTAAACTGAGTCATAACTGTATTGATCTAATTATTATATGTGCTAGTTTGTTACTCAAGTGTGTTGTATTGGTTAATGAGTGTGTTAAACCTTTCTATGGATGTGTCGATTCAGTTTGTGTGTGTGTTATGCCACTGTATTTGGTTTCTGTGTTGATTTTGTTGTTTGAGATTTATTTTATCTATTTAGAGGTTGTGTTTTCGAAGGTTTGTGAGTTCCATTTTGGTTCCAGATTTGGTTTTATTTGATTTGAGATTGGATTTATGTGGATTATGGCCTTTGGGATATTGATTTATCCGGCAGTGAATCATTGGAATTCATATTGGCATTAAATCATGTTTGAGGGTATTGGCTCTTGGTTGGAATTATATTATTTGAGATTGTGGCATTTGGAATTATGATTCAAATGTGTTTATATGGATATTCGTATGGATTTTATGTGAAATCGTGTAAGAGAATTGTTGTACTTATATGATATGTTATACCCTAAGTTAAGGAGCATGATAGGGAGAGTGCTTTTCAAGTCAATGTCAGGGTCATGAGAGATAGACCGGCGGGAGATGACTAGAGATAGGTGCCAGGGTCTAGACTACTAGGAGATCTCATTGAAAGTTTCCTATATGTGAATAAGCGATGACCATGAATAATTGATTAACCTAGATGGGAAGGGTAATATGATTTTCACATTAATAAGATAATAAATTGATTTGTGGTGCCCCGCTCATGGCCCTAGAGAGCTAGTACAGACTCGGGATGAGCTTTGGGAAGGCCTTAGAGAAGAAACTGAACTCCCTTTATTCCCTCATAAGTTGAGACAGTTTTGCATGGGTATCACAGGTGTCGGGGCAAGAGACCACCAAGATAATCCCTTTTTGAGGTGATAGCATGCAATGACACTCCTCCCTATATGTGTCCTAGTTTCTTATGATTTGTTTTGTTGGCAACCTATGGAGCCTTGTTATCTTGTTGTCTTACGCTTTATGGTTGAGCCTTGTGTTGCGTCTTTAGTTTTATTTTTGTGATTGGTCGTTAGTTATGATTATCCATTGGTTGTTAGGTGTTAACCTAGGTTTACTGTGTATGTGTGGGACCTCATGTCATTCTCCAGAGCACGGGGGGTGGACCTTATTGGTTCCACATGGTCGGGTGGTTTGATGCCTTCTTCTATTATGATTTTCTCTTCATTGGTTGTTCATGTGTGTGGAGTGCATTCTTTATGCCATCAACTTGAGCTTGGATTCTTGGAGCGAAATATTATGTAATCTTTGTTGGCAACAATGCAACAAACTAAGAGGGGGGTGAATCGGTTTTCTCAAAAACTTTAATCTTCTCAAACAAAATTTCAGATCTGATTAATAACAGTGAAAGCACAAATCAACGATACATCAATCACACACATAACACCAAGATTTTTTATGTGCAAAACCCGGTTAAGAGAAAAACCACGGTGGGAACCTACCCACAATGATATGATACCCTATTAGAAGTGTATATGAAATATTACATTGGGGAATGCAGATGCATTCAGGCACATTGCCTAGAGCAAACTGCTCAAATTACAATAGCAACAAGGGCTACAACCCTAGGGAAGACTCATTGTCTTACAAAAACATTCGGATTACATCTGGAAGATCATGAACTGATAAAATAGCATCTCCTCATGCTTGGTTACAGTTCTAGTTAAGTACACAATTTGATCTACTCTACCACACTTCTTCACACTTCCAAAAGATCAAAAAATTTGTTTGCACACTTATCCAATCACACACATTCAGATACACTCGCAGATACCATGCAGATACATTTGCAATATGATTATTACATATATTTATACATATCATCAACCTATATTTCAAGGTCGGCTCAACCCATAACACAAGTTACAAAAATATGACCACACATGCCACAATATTACATGCAGACCAAAAAAATATCAGCTAAGACATAGTCTAGACCCAAATCAACACCTTGAACACACAACACCTCCAAGAATTATGCCTTGAACATCCGCAACATGCTACAATCATCTGGTCAGCGAAGAACACCGCATGACACCAACATACCAAGGCAATCATCAATAATGAGCACAACGATCAATGTGGACCACCAACACAAATATAACATGATCTAGAAACATCCAAAAGCATCATGAATTACCACGACAACAACCGCAACATCACCACTTACTAGAATCTTCATCATCATTATACCAAACCTCAAGAACACTCACTGAATTGACTATCAAGCTTAAAGATTCACTTGTTGACCACCAAATCATGAACCATATGAATTGAAGATACATATGAATGTCCCAAACACTCTGCAAAATCTGCAAACCAAGATATTGCAACGCAGAGCAAAATGTAGAACACTGATCAACATAAGCAACAAAAAAACCATCTGCAATACCGGATCTCATAACTCGGTCAATTTACCATGCGGACCTTTGAAACTTTAGCTAAATTCACCAGAGATACTTATCTCAAAACCCTTTAATCTGCAACAACTCAACTGCAACACACTGGCCAAACCAACTCACATAATCTGACTGCAACACTGGAACACACAGAGGAATATATTGACATCAATGACAACACATCATTCCAACAAACTTCTCAATGATATCCAACAATCTCGTGGTTAGATACATTATTGTAATCATGTACTTGGATAATTGTAATTGTAATCTTGAACTACGACTCATTGTTGGAAGAGTAAATATGGTAGAGTAGTGATGATCCTCATGTACAAATATGTTGTGTAAGGGATGTTGATATTGTAGCTTGAGAATACAATTTATCATCATGTTGGATGTGATAGATGGGTGACGGAAATAATGTATGACATGATTTGTATCATAGATATTCATTGCCATTGTAAATTAAAGATAAGGGTTGTTGGTGATATATTTGATGCATAAGCTTTAATTGTACTCGGAGTTTTGTATTGTGTAAAAGATCTATGGAGATTCCTAACGAGGAAACAGTTAATGATAATGCTTTAGAAATGTCACAAATTAACCTATGGTAGGAATATTGAATAGGAATATTTGGATTTGGAGCTTTAAAATGAACCTTTCATATTGATGCAAGAGCATCCCTGGTCGATGAGCAATCTTGCATCACCCAAAAATATTTCCTTTCAGTTTTGTTCTTGTTTAGTTCTTTGTGTAGTTTTTTGTGTTCTTACCGATTGGTAGTGGTAGTTGCTTGTTCTTCGTGGCAAATCTTATTTTTGGTTTCCAGGATGGTTCGTGTGCTTAATCCCAGATTTTCAGTTCATTTGGGTTCTTTTCTGGCCAGTTATCGCTTTTGGTTGACTGTTTTGGGGTTCCTGGACAGTTCTTGTGCTTACCCGTTGGTTTTCCTTCTTTACCGATGCAATTCTTGGCATGTGGATCTATCTTAGGTCTTGTCCGATGTTCTTTGGCGTGTCGTTGACCTTCTTGTTGAACCACATCGCTTGGTTGTTATTTTCTAAAAAGAGTTATTTAATTCTTAGGGTCAACCTAATTACACGTTTCATTTCCTGCATTGGTAAATGTAATCTTATGAGGCTGACCCGGATATGTTCTGGTGGGTATAAATATGTTATTATGTAATCATTTGTAGGGGTCGAGGAAGTAAATTTGAGAATAAGGATTGAGATTCGCATTTTGTGATCTAGTTGATTCTTAGAGTCCCGGATTGGATTGTATCTAGTTGATAGCCTACATGTAATCGGTTAATTGTCGGATGTTCCTTGATGATTATATGATGATTGCCAGATGATTGTTGGAAGTTTTAGGGCATTAAGATGATCTGTTTATGAAATCTTGTTATGTTTTCTTGTTGCTTTCATGGTGTTGCTCTTGCAGCATAAGCCGGTTGATTCTCTTTGAGAGTTTTACCCGTTATGGCTGCACCAAGTGCTATTAGAGCTTGTTATGGACTGGCTAGTGGAATAATTATTTGCGAACATTGAGGCATTCTTTTGGGTGGACAGATTGTCGATTGGAGACAGGTTGCGCGTGTGTTCAATAGATCGTCGAGGGGAGGCAATTGAAACTGGCAATCAGATCACCGAGCTGAGGCAGTTCACCAGAGTGGAAGAGGAGTTGTTGCCGAGAAGGACAAACCCTCGAAGGGTAGAGCAGACGATGGAAGACTTCAATAATGAAGCGAGGAATGAAATCTGAAATGCTTTGGCTGGTTTGCGGAGAAACCCTGATTCTGAGGATGAATATGAGGAAGTCGATGAAGAGCTCGAGGAAGCTGAAGGACCGGAAGATGAGAGAGAGGAAATATTTTTTAGAGCAGTGGCACAAGTGAGTAAAGTTCATAAAGTTGAGGTTTCCAACTTTTTCGGAACGTCGAACCTGGAGGATCTGATCGATTGGATTGAAGAGTTGGAGGATTACTTCGAGTTTGAGGATGTCAAGGACCCATAGAGAGTCTAGTTGGCATAGACTATGTTGAAAGGGCATGCTGCCTTATGGTGGAAATAATTACAGAAAGACGAAGTGGAGAATGGTGAATTGAAGATCACCCAGTGGAGACAGATGGTTGCAAGATTGAAGGCCAAGTTCATACTGGGAGACTATGAATTAGAGTTGTTCAAAAAGTTGCAGAACCTGATACATGACTGTGAAGGAATATACCAAGGAATTCTACAAGTTGGTGATTAGATTTGGACATAGAGAGATGGACATAGAAAAGGTGACGAGGTACATCAATGGGCTTGCTTTTAACATTCAAGATGAGATGAGTATGTTGAAGGTTTCCACACTAGAAGAAGTTTACCAGTATGCTTTGAAGGCTAATGAGAAGAAGACAACCGAATAGGGGGGAGGAGAAATTCAAGATGAGTGACAATATGAATAAACCGGTTGAAGAATATGATTCAAAACTTAAGTGGAGTAAAGAACCAGAGCAGAATACACCGAGGAAAGGTAGCAGCAGTACCGGTAGAGAGTTTCCTGGCAAATGTTTAAAGTCTGGAGAAACCAAACATAGATTCTATGAATGTAAGAATGGAATGGCAAGAAGTTGTGTGGCAAATGAGGAACCAGAAGGTGATGGTATCAAATATCACTATGCATCAGAGCAAGGAGAATCCCTTATGTTTATAAGAAAGGATATCAGATCTGCTCAAAGGGAGAGTCTTTTCCAGACTGTGTGTAAATCAGGTGGTAAGTGTTGCAAGGTTATTGTAGACAGTGGAAGTACTAACAATTTGGTATATGAGGAGATGGTTGTGAAGCTTAGATTGAAGAGGCTTGAGCATCCTTGTCCTTATGAGGTAAGTAGGTTACAATATGATCGGAAGATAGAGATAACAGAGCAGTGTTTGGTGAATTTCAATATTGGGCCTTTCAAAGATGAGGTTTTGTGTGATGTTGTATCTATGAGTGCTTGTCATGTCTTGTTGGGAAAACCTTGGCAGTATGGTAGAGGAGCTATTTATGACTGTAGAAGAAACCTAGTCACTATTGAGAAGGATGGGCAAAAGTTCACATTGATTTCTTTGAAGGAGAAAGAGAAGGAGGTGAAGAATCTGAGTGTTGAGAAAAGTTGCAGTACTGAGAAACCGGTGGCAAAGGTTATACCGGAAGGTTTGATAGAACCGGTTGCAGAGGTTATACCAAAGGGTTTGAAGAAAGATTTGATAAAACCAGTTGTAGAGGTTATATCGGAAGGTGACATGAGTTTGTAGTTCGGGATCTGACGGTTAAGCCTTATGGACAGATGGAACTGGATGAAAAAGAGTTTATGGTGACAAACTGGATGAAGTCTTGTGGAAAAACCAAGTTAGAATTATGTTGGGTGAATATTTTGTCATTAGCGTACTAATGACAAAACATAAAATTCACACAACGATATTCTAAAAACTTAATCTCTCCTCTCATCAAGGGGAGGTTCCCTCGAAATGTATCCTCTAATTAATAAGAAATTAAATTGGTGGGTTGGCGTTGGGCATATAACTCTCTTTTTTCAGAGTTTATGTATTCTCCCTTCACCTAGTTACAATTTCTCTACCTCTTCGGATATTCAAAGAAAATAACTATTAATCTAACAAACTACACAAAGAGTTACTTTTAAGCAGCACAAAGTCTCCTTTACGATAACACTAATTCACACTGATTGTTACAAATTAAACAATTAGAAACTTAGCTTAAAGCTCAAAGTCTTCAAGTGTAGATTTCTAATCCATTAAACTACAAATAACCGCATCAATACAAAGCTTACTACAAGTTATTTGATTTATCAACATATTTCTCAAGTATGCTAAGAGCACAAAGTTTATTGGCAAGATTTGAGAGCTCTCTAACCACGTAGCAATATCTTAAAGATCAAAGAAGTAAAGGTAATATGTATTCAATGAACATAGGAACATTAAATAATATAAACAACTTTCTTGATACAACACAAAGTTTGCAATCAACAAAATTGTTTTCTTTATTTGTTTGATTGAATTTTCACCACAAAAGCTCAAAGCCTTAATTGGGATAAAAATCCAGCAGAGTTTTGTTAAGCATGAAAAAGATTAAAAAATATTTACAAAAAGGTCCTCCTTGTATAGGAAAAGAAGTTGAGAAAAAGGTGGGCACAGTTGACTTATTCAACCACACAGTCCCATTTTACTAAAACTACTACATAAAGAAAACATGCAGCTGCATACAAATTTACAACATATATTGGTGCAGCTACATGAAGAAAGAGTGCCAAACGAGGGTACTTCATTCTTGATTCTCTTCTTCATTGGATTTCTAGAAAACTTTGAATTTAGCAAGGATGGCTTTGACCTCTGCTTCGTTCGGCATCAAGGTAGAACTTGTGATGATCTGGATGTGAGACATGGCATCTTGAATCTTCACCTAATTATTTTTAACATCCTTCAACATGGATGCGAGAACTTCAAAGATGACCTAAATTTCTAACAGTTTATCAAAGATATCAAGCGAGAAATCTTGTCCCGTGCATTGGTCCATCAAGGAAAGTAATTCTCATGTGACAACTTTAGTAGTGATGAGATTTTGATCGCTATCATATAAATAGCAAGGGAGATCACCAACTTTAGAAAAAATAAGGTCTACCTCGTCATCACCTTCTTTCTTCTCTCGGTACAACTCTGCAATCATTAACTTCATTATCTCTTGTTTATGAGACAATAATGACAAGATTTGAATGTACTTCTCCCTTGTGGGAATCACCTTGTTCTCAACCAGGACATCTATCCTGAAATCCTCCATTTTGCTCCACAAGGTAGTGCTTTTCACAACTTCCTCAATTTCCTGTGATAAAGAGGTTTTGAGTCTTTGCATCTAACTCTGGATCACTTCATAATCAGATAATAGTTCCACTGTTGAGCTTAGAAGATGAGAGCCTTCTGACCTTAGCCGCAAGATCCATTCGTCCATGACCCGGCCATTAGCTCCCACCTGCTCAATCTTTTTGAGAGCTTCGGTGTCTATTGATGACCCTATAGGTTCAACCTCTTGAGAAGATTGTGTTACCTTTAAAAGGACGTTGGTCAGCTGTTCATACGTCTGCTTCAAGACATTTTTCTCATCCCTCTCTTGATCCAATCTTCTCAATAAAGAATTAAGGGCTATCTGAGAATCTAATTTCATGCTCTCGTGTGTTTCCACCCCGAGCTCTACAACCTACATGGTATAATCTTCTGATTGTATGTTGCCTTTGTCCTTGTCTAACGAAGGTACCATAACTTCAGCATATTTCCTCTTGGAAGCTGGGTCTACAACCACCCGAGATACTGTCTTTGGCTTTTTCGTTCCCTTAGGCTTTGGAGGAACTAAAAGTTCAAAGTCAAATTCATCAGGAGATATTACCTGTTTTTCCTCTTAGGGGCCACTACTTCCATCCAAGGGGGTAGTTCTGGATTGGATGATGGAGTAGTAGCTCCTTGCTGACTTGGAGCCGAAGATTCAGGGGTAGGTTGAATGGAATTTGGAGTAGTCGTGAGTGTTACTGATGGTGCTGATATTGAAGCTTTTAGTGGAACATTGGTTGCTGCTATCTCTTCAATTACAGGTGGGAGAGTCGAGGGTGTTATGAGTGTAACTTCAGCACTTACCAATGGAGGAATTGTTGTGATGGTGGTAGTAGTGGCGGGTAAATCTACCGAAACCTGTTCTGCAAGTGCATCTTGTAAGGTATCATTGAAATCCATCATGGTAGACTCAAAAGTAGATGAAGGGATATCATCTAAATTAGAGAAGTTGCTTATTGTAAAAATTGACCAATGGTCTCTGATTGCGTCATGCCCATACTTAGATCTCCATCCTCATGAAAATCTTCATCCTCTTGGTCAGAGTCAGAGTCAAAGTCAACAGAATGGACGATTAACTGTGAGATAATCGGGGCGTCAACTTCAGCTAGGCGCGATATTTCTTTTGCCTATACCTCCTCTTGTTGAGGAATTTCACCTTCCTCAACCTCTTTTCCCTTTCCAGCTTCACTGGTAGGGCATTGTTCTAACTCTTTCGTCACTGCTTATTGTGGTGTGGATGATAATTCACCCTTCTTTGACCCTTTAACTATAAATTTGATTTTGGGCCCTTTACCTTTTGATTGTATCACAGGAGCTGAGGATAGTGCTTGTGAGTCTGCTCTGCTCTTGGTTTTTGTTTCAACTGTCGCTGTCTTGCCCAATGGACCATCACTGTTGTCATCATCTCCTGAACTAGTGGGAAGCTGTTTCATCATGAGATTCTTCTTTAGCAACCAAGCATTGGTGTTTGCTAAGATGGGGGAGATCCTTTGTGTAATGTACTTGCTTTCCTTCTTTGACCATTGCACAAGTGGAAGTGGGGAATCAACAATCTTTTTCTCATGATAAATAGGATCCACTATGTCATCTGTATCTTCCATAGTCATTGGGATCTTAGCTAGATCCATATTTTCAATTTGTTATAGAGTAAGGCGGCTGAAATCCATCCTTCTTATATCCTCCTCATTTTGACAATCCGCCCAAACATCCTCAAACCTATAAACATGAGTGTATGTCCTTTTGAGTTTGCTCTTTATACCCCAAAAATCAAAATCGGTTCGGGCCTTGAATCTTCTCATGGTATTCCACTGCATTTCCTCCTCCATATTTTTGGCCTTGGGGTTGGTCAGCACTGAATACCTGCCAATTGACTATGGGAATTTTAGTCTAGTCTTATGTGTTTGTGATTGTTTCTCATGCACATTAATCAGTTGTCTGCACAACTCCATAAGGAAGATTTTGTGTGAAGGGAACCTTGGAAGAATGAAGGCCTCACCTGAGAAACATCCAATTTGGATATAGGTGAATGTGGGAAACTGTAGAAATACGTACCCAAAATGAGACACTCTGCTGTAAGCGGCCTCTGATATTCTTCTCTTTTGCAGGCCTTTATCAAAAATGCACTTCCACACAACAAATAAGGCGTCATTAAACCTCCTATAATGATTACCTTGATTTTTGATAGTTAGTTGGTCATAGTACTCCCAAACGGGCACCACTCTTCTGTCACCCTTGGTTGACAAGCCTGGATATTGCCTCATTGAAGCAGCTGCATAAACCAGGTACGAGGTCATATAAAACTTTAGTGTTACCTTGACCTCTTTCAATTGGGCGCAAAGCACATCACTGATCTGTTATCCCCAATCAATTCTTGCAACTCCCTTTTTGATTATATTTATGTAGTAAGTCATCCAGCTTTGGAAATAATGAGAGTCTTTTAATCCTCTCACTCTGGATAACATGGTGACCATGTAATTATATTCCTCATTAAAATCACTCTTGTGGAAAGACTTAGGCCATCGTGAGGTGAGGGAAGTTCTAGCAATAGAGAGATAAATAGTATTAATCACTTTTTTGTATTTATCCTCATGTTTCTTGTAGTACTCTTGAGCACTCTCTTGAGAAATATCAGCTACTTCTTCAACTGATGAGCCTTTAAAGACACTATTGAAGAATACACTGTCTAGAGTCATGATGATATTCTGATCATCATCTTTTACTTTCCTTGTGCTTGGATCAAAATGATCAGCCACTGCCAGTACAAATTCAAGATCGTGAGCCGCAACTGGGAAAGATGCATACTTATACAGCTCAGATTTGATTAAATTGGTTAGTCGTGCAGGAGCATTTTGAACCTGGTCAACAAATTCTTGCATGTCAACATGCCCAATTTCGGTGTCCCTGATCTCCTTAATGTTTGAGTCCACTGAACTCTCAGGGTACATATTCAAGTACCTGTCATACTTGTATTTCATCTTTTTTTATGATGCTTTACTTGTAGACGGTTGTCCTGAGGAAGACTTGGGCTTGTTGTGAGAGAGATTTGACATTCGTGCACAATGACTGCATTCAAAACTAATGATTAGCTATTCATATACATATACATGCACATACACACACATATACATGATTAGTTTTTCTTGTATACATTTCCAATGGATACAAATGATTTTTCATAAAGAAAAACGTGAATGATCAGACTGTAATACCCATAAAACAATGTGGAGTGTGTAAAAACTTCAAACGTTATTCATTTTCTTCCTCCAATCTTACACACACACCCATTGGATTCGACCAAATGATGGTTTTTATAACCACCACACATCCATATGGTAGTTAAAACTACCCAAGACCAATTACATCCTTGGTTTGCAACTTTATAATGCAATTTGTGCTTGACAACATTTTTGACACAATTGACAATTTTGACATTTTGATAAATATGACCCCTAATCTTTGCGTGTGCACTTGAAATACATTTAGATGGACTCAAAACAAAATTTTACATCCTATTTAACCTTCCATGGACATATTTGCACAACGTGACCTCCTAGACCATATTAGGACTCAAATACACATCTTGAGCAAATGTCTTACAATGCTTCACAAAATGACTCAAAATACATTAAAATGACCATATAAACTCAAATATGAGTGAAATGATTCATGACATGATCTTTAACCTCCTGGTGTATGTTTGGGTTAGGCGCTCCTGCACCAACAACCCAAGTAGGAAAAGATGTTCCATGAGAGGCATCTCATGAACATCTAAAAGGATTCAGAATAAAGACCCCATGCTCATTTCTAATCCAAACATCTTCTTTATCTGCCAACCTCTTGTTTAACTCTTCTGGTGCCTCAATCGGATTCTCTAACCTCTAACCCTCTTTGTTTCTCTTCCTTTGCTCCAAATCTACACATTGTCTTTGTTTACCGTTCTCTTTCTTCTGCAATTTGTTGTCCTCGATTTCAGCATGGCCAAAATCACGAGGCAACCCTACGAAACTAGTCCATTTCATACCTTATGGTCTCTAGGAGAGCTTAATTGACTTGGTCGGTTAGTTCATTTCGTTCTTTGCTTTTCATTTTGATTGTTTTCCTTGTTTCTTAAGATTGCAGTTTTCCCTGCAGTACGGACTTTAAAGTCCGAACTGCAGGATTCTCTTGGCCAAATACATTTCGGACTTTAGGTGTGTATTTGCAGGTTTCTTTGCCTGCAGTTCGGACTTTAAAATCCGAACTGTAGGAGGTCTTTGCCTGCAGTTCGATTTTAAAGTCCAAATTGCATGTGGTCTCAGATTGCAGTTTGGGTTTTAAAGTCCGAAATGCGGTTTGTTTTAGCCTGCAGTTCGGGTTTTAAAGTCTGAACTGCAGTTTGTTTTAGCCTCCAATATACATACACACACACACACACACGCACACACACACACACACACACACACACATGACATAAATCATGCTTGATTAGTTTTTCTTTCAAAAAGTATTGATATGTTAAATCACACGTATTATGTATATTAAAATGAATATTATATCTCTTTTCAAGTCCTCTAATACAAATGGAGAGGTACCCATTAGACATGCAGGACTTAGAACAAAACAAAAACAAGACTTAATGAATAATAAGACCCTCTATTCTAAATAAGTCACTCATACAATCAAGATAAAGAGAGTTTAAATAAAACAAATGCATGATAATCTTACCAATACAAACCTCTTTTTGTTGAAATTGAATTTCTCAACATGTAATAGATGTAATATCTCAAGGACTCCTACATGACTTCTACAATATTTACTTGTCAAGCTTTGAAGATCATGGACTCATTTGATAAAGTATATGTTGAGCTTATACATGTTTAACTGAGATTGTGGATGGTGAGGATTTGATCTTTGATGAATGATAAGGATGGATTGAGACAAGTCAAGAATATTCACTAACTATGAATAGTGAAGAAGAGTCACAGTGGCTCCTTGGATGTCTCTAAAATGTGTGAGGGTAATTATTTATTTTTACTTATTCGTTGTGCATGGACTAAACTAGGAGGAAATCATGAGGGAATTTCAATGAAATATGATAGTATAATCAATTTATTTATTATTTATGAGAATAAGTTAAAATATAATTATTTATTTATTTTAAAATAAATGCATGAGCATTATCATAATTAGCCAATTAATATAAATTATTCAATTAATTAGTGGTGGTAAATGAAAAAAAAAATAGTATGATAACGAGAAAGTGTGATGAAGTGTTGAAATGTTAGATTAAGATGCCATGTTAGTTGTGGTGTTAGAAGGGAGTGAGAATTAAGTGTCTATGTATATTCCCTCTTTGAAATTACATTGTGAAGTAACCATGTTTCAATGAAAGTATATATAGGCATTTGGTGGTGTCGGTGATCAAAGTTGTGGGTCTTTGATTCCTAAAGCTAGATCTTTTCATGTTCCAATTGTTACTTTGTATCTATACATTTGAATAAACATTCAAGATCAAACACCTTTATAAATTAAACAAAGTAACACATACATTATCTAATAATGTGATTTTTTATATCCCCAAATGTTGTTATACACATTTAAGCACGTTAGTTGAAGCACGCCATATCAGTATAAATGGATGAAATGTGTTATATCAATAAAAAGTTGAAATGATGGTTTTGGGTGTGTTAAAATGATAAAAGTGATAGCTTACAATAGATGTGTGTTTATATCTAGCTAGGTAATAGAGTTATGATTTCATATAAAAAAATGTAATGTTTCAAACTATTTTGCTATCTTTAATGAATATATCACCAAAGATTGTATCTTTTAGAAAGCATACAAAAACTAGGTTTTGCAAATACATTTGAAAATAACAAAAAATATAGAATATTAAATGAGTTCACTTATTAATCCATGAATAAACCTAAATATTTTCTTTATTATCTTAAAAAGATACCATACAAATGCATTGCAAAGATTTCACAACTTGATAGCTAGCTAGTTGATCAATAATACATTAAAAAATGAACATAATAAAAATGGAGACACTCGATCAAAGTAAATTCTACATGTTAAATTCAATTTTAAAAGGGTGCAATGGATTAATTACAAATTATATGTTAGAATTTGAAAACCTAGATCTTATAGCAAATTTTATCTTTCTAGTTGTTGTCCTTTTTTCCTCATTCCATTCACCTCAAACAATAAGATTTTGGTCCTTTATACCCCTTTGACAAGTCACATCAAAGTCAAGAAGTGAAAATCCTACATGAAATCCCCCAAAAAAATCAATTGGAAAAATTTGAGGGAGCACCCATCCATTTTGGGCATAATTTTTTATGTCGTGGCACACACAATCACATCCAAACTCATTCAACAAGATGTGCAAGGCATGGGGAAACATATTCTTTTGTTTAGAAATTGTATTGATCATTAAAAGTGTTTCAAGATCTAAAATGTTTGGGCATGAAGACTACATAAAAACGCTTGAAGGTAGGCAGGTGAGTTAAGTATCCCAAGTTTTATCAAGGGTTTTCATCATGCAAGGAACTAATGATATTTTAGGATTTTCAAGCACTAAAGGATGATTGTTATAGTGCATAGTAAGTTTAGGAATCTGATTGTAAGAATACATGGATCTAAGTGTGGGAGTAAAGGAAATAGAGGGAATGAAGATATCATAAATGGTGCAATAGTGTGGAGAACCCTTAAAATATTAGGATTTTGGATCTAGAACGGAATGAGAAATGGAGATAAACAGGGTTAGAGGTTAGAGGTTCTAAGGAAGTAAAAAACTCTGGGACATTGAGGTAAAATAATAAAAGCATTGGGGTTTGGGTGTAAAGACCCCCATAATAAAGAAAACATAATTTACATATATAGAATTGACATGTCTAAAATACACAATAAAGATAATAATTTTCAAATATTTACATGAAAATTTTGATTACATATGCTCATAGACTTGTATTACAATAGGAAATCATTTCCCTTACAAATAGATCAAATGGTCATTTTCATCTTTCCAACAAAATGTCCAATAATTTTTATAACTTGCCAAGTATTTTGTCTACAAACGCTTACAAGGGTGAGAACAAAATCAGAGTGTTTTACCACCCAACCACAAAGCTTTCACTTCCCTAGTATTCATCAACTAAATAGTTCTTTACCCTACACAAAGGGCCTGTCAAATTGACACCCACAAGTGTGATGGAATATAGTGCATTATAATATATTGGACATTTTATTTGCATAACAAGGTGTTAATGTACTTATATCATTACATGGAAGGGAGAGAAAAATAGTCAAATAGTATATATTTACTAATGATTAACAAGCTTTGGCCAAAGCATCATTTTAAGTTGTTATTGGCAAATAGGTTAAATTAAGAAACCTATCCTTCTCTATTACCCCATATTCAATACCTACAAAACTTTATTTAACCCATTAAACAAGGAAAATCCTTATCCCTTGTATCATTTTTTATATATAAGACATACTATCAACACACATGGTAACTCAAAAAGATGAAATAAATTAAACTAGTTCTACTAGAAAATAACAAGGATCAATTTTAGGATTGATGTCCCCTACCAATTTGAACCAGTATGAAATAGTGCAAGACAAATTAAGTAATAATTATCATTCAAGTCCTAAGACAAAATATTTATAGCATTCCTTAATACATATCAAATATATCCAAGCATGAAATTACATCATTGACCCTAGATTTAAATAAAACAATGACATAATTAATACAAGAATTTACTAGAATTTCTAGAGTCAATGTGCTTCAAAAAGAATTTTAATTTTATAGATTAGTATATAATGACATGTAATTTTCAACCATCTATTTTTTCCTTAACCAATGACATGATAACCTTAGTTGTCTAAATACATCGAGTGAAAAATCTTCCTAAATACGCAATACATTAACATTCATACAATTACCTTATAAAATATCATTCAACAAATCTAATAATGATTTTAATAAATTTTAAATATAAGATAATATATTTGCATAATACATACTCATTAGGCATTAAATCATTTAATCATATATAGAAAAACACAAACCATCATGATCCTATTAAAACAAGAGTGTTATATTCTAGATCAAAGTTTTATTTTAAGATTTCAACACAATGGCGTACTTGATATTTGTACAAAAAATGAATGCAAGTATAATACCAAAATAGTATTGAAGCGTAGCCATATTGTGTGGTAGATTTAACTATTCCATGGTATTATAGTAGTGTCTTGGTGTTGTAATCAATGATTGTTTGAAGTAATTTATTGCTTTTTCCAA
The DNA here is from genome assembly GCF_030272615.1 of Cryptomeria japonica. Classification (NCBI taxonomy): domain Eukaryota; kingdom Viridiplantae; phylum Streptophyta; class Pinopsida; order Cupressales; family Cupressaceae; genus Cryptomeria; species Cryptomeria japonica. Next base: position 198,738,698 of record NC_081407.1, on the reverse strand, counting down.
TTAAAAACAAAAACAAAATGGCTCAATTATGACGAGTGTAGACAAGTATAAGAACAATTTAACAAAATGCTTCAAGGACATAAGAATGGCCTGAACTATTTAATAGCATGCCTCGAAGGAACATGGTCTTATGGTTTGGCATCGACATAGGTCATTTATAGATAGAAGAGACTAAATACTCCAAGTGAAGGCATAGGTAAGCCACAATTTAAGCATCATACCCATTTGCATGCAAGTTTGAGACTAACCGAGAGTATGGACATCTATTGAAACATGATGAAAAAGGTAAAATTTAATATAATACCATTGTAATTGTTAAGGTAGACATGTATGCAATTGGTGGAAGCATAGACATAAAAACTCAAATATTTGATAGAATGCCTTAAGGAAACAAATTTGATAAACAGGTAAGATGACAATATTTGTACTAAATTATCAATTTAATACTTTGTTGTTTCTATAATCACAACGACTTCTAGAGGTATATTTGCATACAACAAATAGTATAGGTAGGGTCATATTTGAATGCTAAACTTGTTGCATCTTTTTTAAACTTTATGCATTGTGCATCATATTTCTTCATAGTTTTGCATCATTGTAGTGGCTTTCGTGCTTTAGAAGCATTCAAACAAATATAAATCATAGATATAAATACAAATTCTACAACCTTTACTAGATTTCCTAAAGTATGCTATGATAGTTCAAAAGACAAATATGAACATCCATTAGAGTTTTAAGGATATGGGAATTTCATCAAATGTTGCAATTACAACTAGCCTGGTAGACACATATGCAAAATAAGGAAGCATGCAATACACAAAGAAATGTCTGACAAAATACTTCAAAGAAATGTGGTCTTATGGAATGTGATGATTACAGGATATGCACAAAATGGATTTGTTAAAAAGGCTTTAGAAAATTTGAAAAAAATGAAAGCAATAGGTGCAGAGCCAAAATCTAAAGGAAGTTTTTAACCTAGCAAGGATAGTGTAATTTACTCAATCATATAGTTTCAACCACTCTAAAATATATGCATACAAAATGGACAACTCAAAAAAACATGAAAATTGATTGATAAAATGACTCAAAGATGATGTTTTGATTTGATACATGTTGGTTATGTACTTTATCTTTATGGATGATTAGATGTTAGATTTTATTTATGTGTACTGACCCATGGAATAACATATTTTTTTTAACTTATGAGATGTATCTTGTGTGGATTTCATGTTGTGTGTTTGATTTTGTATGAGGTGCAAGGGGATGATCTTTCGTCATTCACTTTGGAGAGACACAAAATGTCACGATTCCCCTTCACCGGTGTGCGTATAATTGCTGGATATATGTATATTGTTGTATATATGCTCTTCTCGGTGATGCAGCTTTGTAGGTACAAGGCATCGACTCCACTTGGTTCTCAGGTCTGAGCGTGCCTACATAATATCGATGGAAGTTGTGGGAGATAGCATAAGGCCCCATGTTCATACCCTTAGCCTTCCTCGGTAATAAAGCAGTGTCCTCTATTTAGTGTCAACCTAATTGGATTGTCACTTAGGAAAAAATCCGATGTCTCTGGTATGTTGTGTATGTGTCTTTGTTGGTGTTCATGTGGGTTTTATTGTTTTATTGTGTTGTTAGATTTTAATTTTAAATTTACTATAAAGTTTTACTCATATTGGAGATTAGTTTATTTAATTGCTTGTGGGTTATAAATAAAATATATTAATATATATACATATATGTATGTATATATAAGTCATAATACCTTTATATTTATTAATAAATGAATGTTAATGCTTTTAATAAATTAATCTAGTATTAATGCTTTATTTAATAAATTAAAATAAAAGCTTTATTTATTTATTAATTAAGTTATTATTTTATTGTTGGAATAAATTTAATGAAATTTAAATTAAACTCATTAAAAAAAATTTAGAAATGTTTTTTTTGGAATGATTGTGAAGTGTTGATGTTTGGGGGGAAAGTTTCATCTCTTGGGAGGAGTTTTGGGAAGCTGCACATTAATATTCTGGATATTTTCTAGAAGTGAGGAGGATTTTTGCATTCTGACCTTTTGGTGAAGTTTGGGGGAAAAATTGAGGAAGTTTTTGAGAAAAAAAAATTACAAGGAAGGGTTTGGAAGAAAAATCTAGAGTTTTTGGGGGTTTGTGTTGGCCGGAGATTTGTCAGATTTTGGATTGTGAAGTTGTGGATTTTGGGGATTCAAGGTTTGCCTCTGCATTTGTCTTCCAGGTTTTGCGAATCGAGGTATTCCCTTTGAAGGTTGTGTAAAAGAAAAATAATAAATTAATTAAATTTGCTTTTCTAGAAAATTGGATTAATTGTGTCTGCCATTGTTTTCTGGAGATTATGGGTTGATTGTTAATGAGTTTTCTTTTGGAATTGTGTTTTGTGTTTGAATTGGTTTCGGGAGATCTAAATTATCCATGTTTTTCTTTTAATTTTGTTGTCGGGAGGTTTTAGATTTGAAATTTGAATTTATTAAATTGTAACTTATAGGTTCTAATATGAAATTGAATTTATAATTTTAATTATGAAATTTTGATTATTGAATTTTGTCCTCTACAAATTCTATTTGTAAATTTTGTTTCATATTAAAAAAAAATAACAATAAATTTTGTTTTTGGTTGTTCGGTGCCGTGTTTAACCCACCACTGCATGGGGAGGCTTGACCCACAGTTGTGGGCAGCCTCAAACCACAACCCCCACGCTATGGGGAGTCAACTCCCACAGTCGTGGGGAGCCTTCTCCATTAAATGGAGGGGAGGCTCCTACACGATGTGGGGAAAGACTTCCACCCACTGTCGTGGGGAGTCAAAACCTCACCCCCCATGCAATCTGCAGGAATCGTAGACTTAGAAAATAATACAACGATCTTCCTTTTAATTTATTTTAATTTATGTAATTTTTTTATAGCAATTGTGTGTGTGTACACACACACACACATATGTATATAGATATATCTATATACATATATGTATATGTATACATATACATATACATATACATATATGTACACACACATATGTATATATATATATCTGTGTGTGTGTGTGTGTGTGTGTGTGTGTGTGTGTGTGTAAGGTTTGGTACTGTTTTCTTTTTTGCTTTTCAAGGATTGAAAGACACTAACAATTCATCGGATTGAGTAATTAGCCGTCTATAGAATTAGCTTCAACAACAGCTAGATCCAGAGGGAAGTTGTGAGCATTACGCTTGTGCGTCACTTCCATACCAAGGTTAGCACGATTAATGATATCGACCCAAGTGTTAATTACACGACCTTGACACTGTCAACAACAGATTGGTTGAAATTGAATCCATTTAAGTTGAAAGCCATAGTGCTGATGCCCAAAGCAGTAAACCAGATACCTACTACTGGCCAAGCAGCTAAAAAGAAATATATATATATATATATATATATATATATATATATATATATATATATATCTGTGTGTGTGTGTGTGTGTGTGTGTGTGTGTGTGTGTGTGTGTGTGTGTGTGTGTTAGAGTTATCTTTTATTAGCTAATAATTATTTATTTAATTATTAGTCTATTATACTCTATACTCAAGCTAAACTTAGGAATCTTATAATTCTTTAGGCTTTTCACCTGCAGGGTTTCGAGTATCCTTTTATAAGGATTCTTTCTTTGTAATTTAATAACAATTGTAATTATTGAATTGCATTCTTATTACACAATCAATATCACTCCTCTTTTTTGGATCTTTGAATTCTGGCCTTCATAGCTTTTTTGCTTCTCTCCTTCTGTGACAGGTTTGCATGCAGGTGATCTTTGGGAGCTGTAGAGTTGTTTTTTCCTCAAATCCTTTATGGTACCAGAGCTCTAGATTTGCATGCCCCTGTTCTCTTCATGAGAGATTTTGGGTCTTGTTCTTCAGATCTGTGTATTCGGGGGTTTGTGCAGTTGCTTTTTTCCATTTCTGCGGGTAGCTGATTTTTTGGTACATTTTGGTGCCAAAAGGACCACATGGTTGGATTTAGGAGGCATTCTCCACGAATTTTGATATAAAATTTGATATATTTTGGTGTCAAGTGTTCAGGAGGCAAAAAAATTTTAGGTCTCAGGTCGTACGCCTTGGGGCACGCAGATCGAAAAAAAAGTATTTTTTTTGGGCAGTTTAACGGCTTGCCCAGGCCAACGGGGTTAACGTGGACTTCTGGCGGCCATTTAACCGTCGGGGCTGTGTTGGTGGTTACCATCAGGGCTGCGTTGGTGGTTACCGCCGGTCTCCCAAGTGGTCATCACCCGACGATTTTTAAACTGTTGGCTCCCACCGCAGGCAGTCCACACACCGTCTGTCGCTTGTCCGCCGCCCAAAACCCTTTCGCCACCACCGCCTGGAAACCTGCCTGTCGCTGCTGCTCGAAACTCCACCTAGCCATTGCCGCCTGCTCCGCTTGGCGGTCGCCTCAGCGCTGCTGGTCTTCCATCGTCGCTAGCCACCACCCATTTTTTGTCCCCCTGCAACTTTTCGGCGACCTGGTATTTTTTCGGCAACCATTTTTTTTGGCAGTGAGACTTTTCCAGCCACCGAATTTTTGTTCTGACGAGTTTTTTATAGGCATGCTTTTTTTTGCCTGTGACCGTATCGCAATCAGATGACATCAGCACTGTGTAGGCAGCTTTCAAGCCCCTTCTGGGCCCATCTGGAACACCTTCAGGTTTTTGGCCATATCTTGGGCACACGGAGGCGTTTTTCGACAAATCTTATATTGTTAGAAAGCTATTTCCGAGCTTTATCCAAATTTGGAAGTTAAAATTTTTTATTTTGCTTTTTTTATGGTTTTTTTTCTGTCAAAGCCAGAGGTTCATTTTTGCACTCCAGGAGACATAACTTGAGCATCCAAACTCCATTTTTTGAAAACTTTATATCGTTGGAAAACTTCTTTTGTGCACTTCCTAGTCACATGAGTTTTATTTCCAGATTCTACTCTAGGTACATTTTATTCAATTTTTTTCTTTTCAGCACTCTGGTGAATATCTTGGATGTTTCAGGTCCTGGAATCTCTTTCTTTGAGTAGTATGTCTCGTCTTTGGCTATTCTTTCTATATTTATAGCCTTATGTCTTTTCTGATCATTGTAGACATTTTTTTGTAAGTATTTTTTGTATGCAAACGCACTGAGATAAAGTGCCACTATGCATTGTATACTTGAGATCTTGCACATCTTGTGCCTTATTGTACATGCACTACATTATAAAGTGTCATGGGGGGTTGATGTTTTCCTTTGTTTTCCATCTACCTTTGTCACGTGAGTGTTCCTTCCATGATATAAGCCTTATGATGTGTGTCAAGTGAGTGTTCCTTCCATGACACAATGTACTTTCTCTGCACCTTCGATATTCCTAGTTCTTCGTCATGCAGTTCTTGTTGGCATTCAGTTTCAGTGTACCTATCATCTCTCCCTTGTCAGTA